>NC_045450.1:39364005-39463800 GCF_002776525.5 Piliocolobus tephrosceles | reverse complement strand
AAGAAGAAGAAGAAGAAGAAGAAGAAGAAGAAGAAGAAGAAGAAGAAAAGAAAACCAATCTGGGATCTAATTCGTGAAAATGAGCAGCCACAGTAAGCAGCAAGGAGATGCCAGGAGAGCAAGCGACAGCTTCCTGGGGCCCAGCAACCTGCATTTGGGAGAGTTGACGGTCCACAAGTCTGGCCTGTGGCAGATGTGTTCCCTGTGTGCCCCTGGGATTGGCAGCTTCATTACTGCTGCTGTCAGTGTTTGTGGAGTGCTGACCTGCACGCAAGCCAGGCCTTTCCCAGGTAGAGATGTTCATTGTAACCTATTAATTCCCAGGCAAAGACAGAGTCAGGACAGAGAGCTGGCAGCCCTCAATCCCACAGCTGCTCTCTCTCCCTTAATTCCTCCTTGTTTGTGGTTGAAGACTGCTCACCACTGTCGTCTCTGGTTGTTATCTTGGTCCAGATTCTCCCTCTTTTATTTTTGAATTTAAAAACTCCCCGCAAAGTTATACATATGCCTAGTTCTAAAAGAATTCAATAACATTTCCACTTGTCTCTCAGCTTTCCATCAACCCACCCCAATCTTGCTCTCTCTCTCTCTTTTTTTTTGAGACAATGTCTCACTCTGTCCCCTAGGCTGGAGTGCAGTGGCATGATCTCAGCTCACTACAACCTCCGTTTCCCAGGTTCAAACAATTCTTTTTTTTTTTTTTTGAGACGGAGTCTTGTTCTGTCACCCAGGCTGGAGTGCAGTGGCCAGATCTCAGCTCACTGCAAGCTCCGCCTCCTGGGTTCACGCCATTCTCCTGCCTCAGCCTCCCGAGTAGCTGGGACTACAGGCGCCGGCCACCTCGCCCGGCTAATTTTTTTTTGTATTTTTAGTAGAGACGGGGTTTCACCGTGTTAGCCAGGATGGTCTCGATCTCCTGACCTCGTGATCCGCCCGTCTCGGCCTCCCAAAGTGCTGGGATTACAGGGTTGAGCCACCGCGCCCGGCCAGGTTCAAACAATTCTACCTCAGCCTCCCAAGTAGCTGGGATTACAGAACCACAATATCATGCCTGGCTAATTTTTGTATTTTCATTCGAGACAAGGTTTCACTATGTTGCCTAGGCTGGTGTCAAACTCCTGATCTCAAGTGAACTGCTCGCCTTGGCCTCTCGAAGTGCTGGGATTACAGGCATGAGCCACCCCGTCCGGCCCCTGCTTTCTAGAAGTGACTCATTTCTTTCTGATATCCCTTTGGGCACGTATTTCTTTGTTTCTAAACAAGATGTTTGTATAGCATTTCCTAGATTTTTAAATCTAGCTATTGTCTGTGACCTTCTACTGTAGATATAAGGCCCTGGCTCTTAAAGCATTTTCCCCACTACTGCCTCTAACACACACATGCCTTGCAACACACGGGCCCACTTCTTGCCACCTTCCTCCCAACAGTGTTATGTCACAGTTGGTATTGAGTTCAATATTTGGTGTTTAAATCATGTAAATATTACCCACAGCTGAGCCACTGATTACAGCATGATTACATTTTCTCCTTGTACAACTTTTTGTTTTCCCTGGAGTTGCTAATAGCCTTGTTTTCTGTGTATCACTCAGTAATTCACCTGAAGGCTCCCTATCAAAACTGTGACTCTCCTCTCAGCATTTTTAAGCATGTCTTATCCATTTTGGATTCCTCTAGGCGTTATCCTCTGAACATCAATACCACCTCATTCTCCTGCTCAATCCAGACTGACTGTCCTCTAGATTGCCTTCCTGGGAGTCACCTAGACTCTGTATTAGGTTGGATTCCTGTTTCCTGGAGCTATGTCTTTCTCTAACTTTTGGTGGATATCACCTACCAACTTCTGGCTGTAGGTTCATACATCTGCTGTTTTGATACTGAAAATGACTTTTTTTCCAACCTTACTCGCAAATGTCAAGGCTGCAATTGACCCCTCTTCGAAATATCATAAAAATCCCCTGTAGTTTCCCCCACTTATTGCTCCATGGGCATTACCATATTTTGGAGTCATTAATTTTTCAAGCTCTCAGGAACGTTGAGTACACCCCTGCAATCTACTTCTCACCAGCCTCTCAGATTTAATAGCAACCCACATTGTAAAGCCATTTGCCATTTGGCCAGCACTGCCACAATCCTATCTTATTGTGGGAGGCACATAGACACGGTGAATCCTTTGTTTAAGAAAGTTGAGGCTAACTCAGGAAACAGGGTACTGACTTCTGGTGAGTGCCAGAGAGCTCAAGAAACCAACACAACATGTGGCTATGGTACCAGGAAAACAGAAATGCCTTAAAAATTTCAGTTTTGATGAGCTGAGCTAGAATTTTGGATTAAGAAATTATTCCAATGAACTACTTTTATGTCAGCATACATGTAAGTTTTGTGTGTTATAGTTTTTTAATTTTGTGAACTCTATATGGTAGGTCAAAGGAACATCATAAAATTTCATGGCTTGGGATCTCTGTAGGTCTTAATCTGGTTTACTTTAAGTTAGGTGATTTGCTTCCCCTCCTCCTCCCTCTCTCACACCACCTTGATCAAATGATGTTAATTTTCTTTCCTTCCTTCCTTCCTTCCTTCCTTCCTTCCTTTCTTTTTCTTTCTTTCTTTCTTTCTTTTCTTTCTTTCTTTCTTTCTTTTTCTTTCTTTCTCTCTCTCTTTCTTTCTTTCTTCTTTCTTTTCCTTCCTTCCTTCTTTCTTTCTTTCTATCTTTCTTTCTTTCTTTCTTTCTTTCTTTCTTTCTTTCTTTCTTTCTTTCTTTCTTTCTTTCTTTCTTTCTTTCTTTCTTTCTTTCTTTCTTTCTTTCTTCCTTTCCCTCCCTCCCTCCCTCCCTCCCTTCCTTCCTTCCTTCCTCCCTTCTTTTTTTGACACTGGGCCTGACTCTGTCATCTAGACTGGAGTGCAGTGGTGTGATCTTGGCTCACTGCAACCTCTGCCTCCAGGGTTCAAGCAACTCTCTCACCTCCACCTCTTGAGTAGCTGGGAATACAGGCATGTGCCACGTCCAGCTAATTTTTTATATTTTTAGTAAAGATGGGGTTTCGCCATGTTGATCAGGCTGGTCTCAAACTCCTGACCTCAAGTGATTCACCTGCCTTGGCCCCCCAGAGTGCTGGGATTCCAGGTATGAGCCACCATACCCAGCCAAAATGAAATTAATTTCTATAACTGTGGTTAATTTTGGCTCACTCAAGGAGATTAACTTTTAGACACTGCCCATTTCTGCAAGTATATTCTACTGACTGAACAGTTAACAGTTTCTCAGTTGGAAAGGAAGGAAAGGATTCTCTATCCAAATCATCAGAGATATCCAAATCATCAGACTTTTCAAACTATACCCTGTCTCTGATACTTAAACCACTTTTGTCCACCATGTTCGGGAGCCAGTGTTACTGATGATGGTAGATGGGAAAAGAAAATTAAAACAATAGAATTTCACTGACCTGTATCAGAGTTTATGAACCAATTTTGGTTTCCATGCAGAGAAATAGGAAGTGCAAAAGCCCTGTGGCCCCCATGCCCTTAATGTTCTGCTTTCTCAGGTAAGAGCTAGCTAATTTTTACACGTAATCCCTGAAGAAATATTTCAGACTCATGTTGTTTAAACATAGCTTGAAAAACATGTTCTGGAGAGTACACCTTAATCCACAGAGAGAAGAGAAGTGATGGGATTTCTCATCGTGGCAGGCAGGGGACTTCTGTATTTTTCAACCATAGAAAACAGTTCACCTGTAAAAGCAACAAAGTAGAGAGGAAACAGGGGAGGAATAGACATCAGGAGACCCAGCTGGCAACCTCTGCTCTGTCCCATCATGGCTGTGAGATTGGCATCACTCAGCATTGCTGAATCTGTCTTCTCACTGTAAATTGAGCTAATATAAAGTATATTATACAGTCACCTGTAACTCACATACAGCATGTATAAGAAAGTTTTTTTGTAATGAGGATACAGTATGTAAAAGACCTTTGCATACCATAAAGCATTAAATACATGTTAGGCTTTAGCAAGTTAATTCCATTTCTTAACATTTTAATGCCAACATGTGGTGCTCTCACCTAATGCATCCCTCACAGAGATGCCTTTCTGTAACTCATTTTTCTGTACTTGTCAAAGAAAAAAATATTTTCTTTCCTTAAATGCAGCCTGCATAAAATTATATGTGTCTAAGCGGATGTATCCATCAGAGCTTTCGGTTGCAAACATAGAAGTGGACTCTAGAAAGGGGGATTTATTTAAGGTATACGAGAGTGGAATTGATACTCAACATGGTTACTAACTCACAGGACCTGGTGATGTCCAGTTGGAAGGGAGATGGAGCAGGTTCTTGGTGGCCCATGCTATTCTAGGAGTTACGTTTTAGGTTTCTGGAAGATGGGGAAATCTGAACAGGTTCTAAGGGAGGGACTCAAGCTAGGGCAGTGGTGGATGCAGATGAGAACCAGGGACAGTGACTATTTGCTGATGGGAACAGATGTACTTAAACATTTTAGTCACTGGCGTGGGCTCACTAGGCAGACCCACTGAATAGCAGCACTGGCTTGGGGAGAGGACAGAGTACCCGGCTGGAGAAACATTCAGAAACCCAGGCAGTGGGGATGACACCTCCACCATCTTTCATGATACCTTCTGTGAAGGACATTGTTGCAGAGTTCGAACATCACTACTGTGAATGATTTCCCACTGTGCCCTCATCTTTGTGACATTCATTTGGGATGCAAAGTCCCAGGTGGGAACATTAGGCTGGCCAAGGCTCAGCCTCCACTCTGCCTTCTGTGGATTGAGGAGAGGATGATATGAGGCCAGCCCTGTTTCCAACTATGACAGAGTCAATGGGGATTTCTTCCAAGAAGAAAAAGACTTTGGATGCTGGGTACCCAATGTCCACTAGACTGAGGGTTTAATGTTGAGAAAAAGATGCTTTCTATAAGATTCTCTCAGAATCTATTTCTCTTCCTCTCCCTCACCTGGAGAGCAACTCTGTAAAGAAATTATCGTCATTGTCATCATCATCATCACACAAAAAATCTTTAAAAACTACAAGGTGATCTATAATGTGTGGCATAGCTAAAGGTCACCTTGGATTTTCATCTTGACTGCCATGCTTTTCTTCTCATTAAAATATTTGACAAGAATTCTTTGCATGAATGAACAGCTCCCAGCACCCTAGGCCCACAGTGTTCTCACAAAAGATGTTACACTGTCATGGTAAATAATTGTGCTGCCAGTTGAAAATCAATATTTGTGTTACACACACATTAACACAGAAATCTGGTGTTTTTACAGTTACAATGCTTCCGAGAAGGTATCACATGATCTCTTGATGAAATAACGAATATTTCCTTCCCTTTAGGTTGCTTATGAGTGGCCTTAAGACTAGGGTTTACATTTTTATTTGTTGCTGTATTTCTACTGCACCTGGCATTGGCCTTTGATTATAACTGCTGTTTGAAAATGCTTATCAAATTGGACAGTGAGGTTAGTACCTGAGGTTGCAAGTACATGAATATGTTCTATGTCTAAGAAGTTGTTTACAGGAGGAGGTCAAGTATAATGGTTAGTGTCACAGGTAGGATGACTAACTGTCCTGGTTTGCCTGTGGGGGTGCCCAGGACACAGGACTTCCAGGGCCAAAACCCAGAAAGTCACAGGCTTGGACACCAGAGAGTCTAGATTTGAATCCTGGTTCCTCCACTTATTAACTGCATGACTCAGTTTTCTATTTGTAAAGGGTGAATAATAACATTTATTTTTAGGCTTTGGAAATAAATATGCTCATATATATAAAATACTCAGGACAGTCTTGGATCTTAGTATGCGCTTGGTGGATGTCAACAAATAGTAAATTCTTACAGTAATGCTTGACTATAGTGTCTCCTACTAGAGCCTAAAAGATGCTTCTGTGAATCTTCTTCTTAGCATTTGTAAGTCTTTAAAAAATACTGTATATTGTAAATTTTAAACAGCAGAGAATTTGTTCCAAAACAATGTTATTTTGAAATAGAACAAACCCACCTTTGCAAACAATGGCAAATAATGAGTCAAATTCGAAATCCCTTTGTAGAATCACAACATATCATAATGTGACACAGACTGAGATTTGTAGATGTGGGGAAAAGTGTCTTGAGACGATTGATGTGATTCCACTTTTAAGATGACTACCAGACTGTGGGATTCTCCCCCTCCACACACACATACACACGTGCTCACTTCCCAATACAATGCTGGTTGTTTTTGGACAGGGTACTTGAGATTTCCCAAAATTATCCAAAGAAAAAGAAAAAGAGAAGGGGATAGCAAGCAGGAAAAGTCTCTTCTACCCAAATAAATACTGCTGAAATGTCACCATAGCTCTGATCTCTTTGATTTTTTTCCCCTCTCTGATGGAAATGTTCTTGATCCCCCATTTCATGGACAAGCTGAAATCAATGTGTAAATATTTTGCCATCACTAGGACCTGATTTCTTCATCTAAGTATTCAGACTTCTTTAGTCCCCATGTGAAAGAACATGCAGGCCTTATCATCTTACATGGAAACCAGGGCATGTGCTGAAAAGCTAAACCATGGTGGAATCATTGTGGTCTGCAAAGCAAAGATTTGCTGGCTCTCTGAGTGAGTGTTCCCCTGAGCCAGTGCGGCCCACTTGCTGTTAGCCTAACCTTGCTTTTAATTGGGTTTCAGCTAAGTGAGCTTAGATCATTAGGATGAAAAGAAGAAATGGTCAATAAGCTGGGTGTTTTGTCTGTGCTGTCAAGTATCTGGGTGTTGGGGAACGTCTGTATGGCTGAGTTCTGACTTTCTGTTACATAGGCTCACATCTTTTTTCTTTCTCCTTAAACTCTAAGATCCACTCAGGGCATGTTAAACTCTTGGAATTGTGAGATAGCTGCAGTGTTTTATTTTTTATCTTGCTTTTTAGAATAAAGAATCAAAGCAACAACATGAAGCAAGTAAATATAAAACTTTAATAAAAAGAGGTTCAAACACCAGGATGTAACCTGGGGTCAGTAGGAATTACCTGTGTTGCTGCTTCTGAGTGCAGAACGCATGCCCCTGAGGGTAGGTAAAATGATTTGCAGTGGGGCATTAAATAATAGAGACTGCTGTCGTAATAACGTGACTCCCTTTTTTAGTCTCATTAACCCTTCTGCTTACATCTGAGAAAGTCTCATCTGGGTGCTGGTATGTCCTCAACATCCCTCCAACACTTGCAAACCTGCCTCATTAGTGAGGATCAGTGGTCAAAGATTGGGAGTCTTCCTTAGGCAACAGAATCTAGCCTGAATTTAATAATACTGTTTTGTTTGCTTTTTATTTATTTATTTAGAGACAGAGTCTCACGCTACTATTTAGGCTGGAGTAAAGTGGTGCAACCATGGCTCACTGCAGCCTCAACTTCCCAGGCTCAAGTGATCCTCCTGCCTCAGCCTCCCAAATAGTTGGGACCACAGGTGTGCATCACCAAGCACGGTTAATTTTTTTTTTAAATATTTTGTAAGGATTGGGTCTCACTTTGTTGTCCAGGCTGGTCTGAAACTCCTGGACTCAAGCAATCCTTGCAGCTTTGCCTCCCAAATTGCTGGGATTACAGGCATGAGCCACCATTATTTATTTATTTATTTATTTATTTATTTATTTATTTATTTAATTTTATTTATTTAATTTTTTGAGATGGAGTTTCACTCTTGTCACTCAGGCTGGAGTGCAATGCTGCAGTCTCGGCTCACTGCAACCTCTACCTCCCAGGTTCAGGCGATTCTCCTGCCTCAGTCCCTGAATGGCTGGCACTACAGGTGTGCACCACCATGCTCAACTAATTTTGTATTTTTAGTAGAGATGGCGTTTCACCATGTTGGCCAGGCTGCTCTTGAACTCCTGACCTCAGGTGATCCACTCACCTCGGCCTCCCAAAGTGCTGGGATTACAGGTGTGCCTGGCTTTTTGTTTACTTTTAACTATTACCTTCTTTTCCGTTTATTGCCGTGTTTAAGTTTGTTATCGCTGTTGTTGTTTTTAAATAAAAATGTGCCTATTTAAAGAAAGCAATTAAGTAACTGTAGCACAGGTGAGTGTATGGATACAGCAGAAATCACAAAGGCAGTAGCAGCCCAATTTTAGTAACCACTGATCTATTTCTTCATTATGAAGGGGCAGTGTGATCTAGCCATCCACCAAATATTTATTGAGTATCTACTATGTTGTGCTGAACGCTGTGGGTCAGGGGGCAAAGTCTTTGGCCTCAGGACTGGTAAAGGAGATAGATAACAAACAAATAAATATATAAAATGATGTCAAAGGTAAAATGAAGAAAAATAAAACAAAGGACTGGAGAGTAATGGTTCAATTTTTGACAGAGTGGTCAGGGCAGGGCCCTCTGAAAAGTTGCTATCTGAGCAAAGGCCAGGATGAAGAGAAGCATGAACTATTATCTATCTGGAGGGAAAGCATTTCAAGAAGATGGAACAGCCAGTGCAAAGTCCTGAGGCAGGGGCATGCCTGGTATGGTTGAGGAATAATAAGGAGGCCCATGTGGACTGCAGTGAAATTGATAGTGACAGGAGGCAGCCAAATGCATAGGCAGATGGGGCGAGTCCCCACTTAAACCCCACCCCCCAGCTGAAGACAGTTTAAAGCCTGAAAGCCAAGCTACAAGTTAAATCCTCAGACCGAATTGAGAACTTGTCTTCCTGTTTGGCACACTTTCTTCTGATGGATCCCCACCAGTTACCTATTTTACATATACCTGCCCTTTCCTAATTGGTTTTCTATGCTGTTGTGCCCACCTTTGAATGGTGTCTTTGCTTTAACTTTCTTTGCATACTCACAAACCAATCAGCACCCACTCCCCATCTTGTGCTTACAAAGACCCCAGACTCAGTCACTAGAAGGGAAGATGGCCTGACTTTGGGTAAGATGACCTGCCCTTTCTGTCCCCTTTCCAGCTCCCCTCTCTGCTGAGGGCCGTTTCCATCGCTCAGTAACATTCTCTGCCTTCACCATCCTTCAGTCGTCCACATGACCTCATTCTTCTTGGATATTGGACAAGAGCTCGGGACCCACTGAGTACAGGTAACCAGAAAAGGCAGCCACCTGATGTGACCAGACAAGGTGCCAACTGAACTGCTAACACACTCCCGTCCATCATTCTGTGAAAAGTGGAACTAAAAAGGCACTCTAACAAGAGCACTGGGACTTCAGGGTCCTGGGCACCCTCACCTGGGCACTGGTGCATTCTCCTCAAGGTGACATGCCTGTTCTGCCAGCAGACCCTGCATGGAGCTCGTTCCTGTGTCAGCACCTGGAGCAGCCAGCCAGATTCTGCACTTGCTCATTCACATGCTCCCTTCTGCAAGGGACTGAGTGTGGTGAGCTGAGTAGATGGAACGCCCCTGCTGTGAGTCCAGCGAAAGGGCTGAGAAAAATCCTGCATTAAAATGAGCAAGAAGCATGGCATACATGGGATTGGAGAGCTGGGTAGGAGATGGATTATATAAGGCTTTATTCATGGTAAAAGTTTTATTCTTAGTGAGATGGGAGCCATTGAAAGGCTTTGAGCAGGGAAGTACATCATCTGATTCATGTTCACTCTGAGGTCGTTCTATCCACTCTGCAGAGAAGAGACCGGGGAAGGCTACACTAGAGTGTACGTGGGGAGACCTGGGGAGACTCCTGCAGGCCGTCCCAGGCTGTGGCTTTTATCAAGGTGGTGGTATTGAGAACCTTCAGCCTCAGGAAGCAGCAGGACCTTTACTGGCAATTTCTAAAGGATGAGTGAAACCTGTATAAAACTGGTTTGGAAGAACTTATATATTAGCAACAGACAAGATGATCATTTTTGTGTGAAAGGTTCTAGAGTATGCCATTGTTTCTACGTAGGACCCTTTCTGTATCATCTCAAGAAAGATACAATGGCATCAGAGAAGGTTGATTTTAGAGGGCACAAGCATGAGGAGAGAGCAAAGACCAGTGCTGGATGCTTCAGGCTGGGAGAGTGTTGTCTAAAGAGAACATAATCTATCTAAATATTTTTTAATACTTTAAGTTCTGGGATACATGTGCACAACATGCAGGTTTGTTACATAGGTATACATGTGCCATGGTGGCATCCATCAACCCGTCATCTACATTAGGCATTTCTCCTAATGCTATCCCACCCCTTGCCCCCCACCCCCCAATAGGCCCTGGTGTGTGATGTTCTCCTCCCTGTGTCCACATGTTCTCATTGTTCGACTCCCACTTATGAGTGAGAACATGCAGTGTTTGGTTTTTGTTTCTGTGCTACTTTGCTGAGAATAATGCCTTTCAGCTTCATCCACGTCCCTGCAAAGGACATGAACTCATCATTTTATGGCTGCATAGTATTCCATGATGTATATGTGCCACACTTTCTTTATCTGGTTTATCATTTATGGGCATTTGGGTTGGTTCCAAGTCTTTGCTATTGTGAATAGTGCTACAATAAACATATGTGTGCATGTGTCTTTACAGTAGAATGATTTATAATCCTTTGGGTATATACCCAGTAATGGGATTGCTGGGTCAAATGGTATTTCTGGTTCAAATGTAGACGTCTATTGGTTCACTTGGTTCAGAGCTGAATTCAAATCCTGAATATCCTTGTTAATCTTCTGTCTCGTTGATCTGTCTAATATTGACAGTGGAGTGTTAAAGTCTCCCACTATTATTGTGTGGGAGTCTAAGTGTCTTTGTAGGTCTCTAAGAACTTGCCTTATGAATCTGGGTGCTCCTGTATTGGGTGCATATATATTTAGGATAGTTAGCTCTCCTTGTGCACTGATCCCTTTACCATTATGTAATGCCCTTCTTTGTCTTTTTTTATCTTTGTTTGTTTAAAGTCCGTTTTATCAGAGACTGGGATTGCAACCCCTGCTTTTTTTTTTTTTTTTTTTTTTGCTTTCCATTTGCTTGGTAAATATTTCTCCATCCCTTTATTTTGAGCCTACATATGTCTTTGCACGTGAGATGGGTCTCCTGGATATAGCACACTGATGGGTCTTGACTCTTTATCCAATTTGCCAATCTGTGCCTTTTGATGGGGGCATTTAGCCCATTTACATCTAAGGTTAATATTGTTATCTGTGAATTTGAATCTGTCATTATGATGCTAGCTGGTTATTTTGCACATTAGTTGATGCGGTTTCTTCATAGTGTCGATGGTCTTTACATTTTGGTATTTTTTACAGTGGCTGGTACAGATTTTTCCTTTCCATATTTACTGCGTCCTTCAGGAACTCTTGTAAGGCAGGCCTAGTGGACCTGGGGAACAAAAATCTCTCAGCATTTGCTTGTCTGTAAAGGATTTTATTTCTTCTTCTCTTATGAAGCTTAGTTTGGCTGGATATGAAATTTTCAGTTGAAAATTCTTTTCTTTAAGAATGTCGAATATTGGTCCCTACTCTCTTCTGGCTTATAGGGTCTCTGCAGAGAGATCTGCTGATAGTCTGATGGGCTTCCCTTTGTGGGTAACCTGACCTTTCTTTCCGGCTGCCCTTAACATTTTTTCCATCATTTCAACCTTGGTGAATCTGATGATTATGTGTCTTGGGGTTGCTCTTCTTGAGGAGTATCTTTGTGGTGTGGTGTTCTCTGAATTTCCTGAATTTGAATGTTGGCCTGTCTTGCTAGGTTGGGGAAGTTCTCCTGGATAATATCCTGAAGTGTGTTTTCCAAATTTGTTCCATTCTCCTAGTCACTTTCAGGTAAACCAGTCAAATGTAGGTTTGGGGCCGGGCACGGTGGCTCACACCTGTAATCCCAGCACTGTGGGAGGCCGAGGCAGGTGGATCACAAGGTCAGGAGATTGAGACCATCCTGGCTAACACAATGAAACCCTGTCTCTACTAAAAAATACAAAAATATTAGCCAGGCGTGGTGGCAGGCGCCTGTAGTCCCAGCTACTCGGGAGGCTGAGGTGGGAGAATGGCATAAATCTGGGAGGTGGAGCTTGCAGTGAGCCAAGATCACTTCACTGCACTCCAGTCTGGGGGACAGAGAAAGACTCTGTCTCAAAAAAAAAAAAAAAAAAAATGTAGGTTTGGTTTTTTCACATAGTCCCATATTACTTGGAGGCTTTGTTCATTCCTTTTCATTCTTTTTGCTCTAATCTTCTCTTCACACTTTATTTCATTAAGTTGATCTTCAATCTCTGATTTCTTCTGCTTGATCAATTTGGCTATTGATACTTGTGTATGCTTCACGAAATTCTCATGCTATGTTTTTCAGCTCCATCAGGTCATTTATGTTCTTTTCTAAACTGGTTATTCTAGTTGACAGTTCCTGTAACCTTTTACCAAGGTTCTTAGCTTCCTTGCATTGGGTTAGAACATGCTCCTTTTAGCTCGGAGGAGTTTGTTATTACCCCCCTTCTGAAGTCTACTTCTGTCAATTTGTCAAACTCATTCTCCATCCAGTTTTGTTCCCTTGCTTGTGAGGAGTTATGATCCTTTTGAGGAGAAGAGACATTCTGGTTTTTGGAATTTTCAGGATTTTTGCACTGGTATTTTCTCATCTTTGTGGATTTATCTAACTTTGATCTTTGATACTGGTGACCTTCGGATGGGGTTTTTGCATGTGCATCCTTTTTGTTGATGTTGTTGTTTTGCTTCTGTTTGTTAGTTTTCCTTCTAAGAGTCAGGTTCCTCTCCTGCAAGTCTGCTTGAGTTTGCTGGAGGTTCACTCCAGACCCTGTTTGCCTGGGTATCACCAGTGGAGGCTGCAGAAGAGCAAAGATTGCTGCCTGCTCCTTCTTCTGGAAGCTTCGTCCCAGAGGGGCACCCACCAGATGCCAGCTGGAGGTCTCCTGTATGAGGTGTCTGTCGACTCCTGCTGGAAGGTGTCTCCCAGTCAGAAGGCATGGGGGTCAGGGACCCACTTGAGGAGGCAGTCTGTCCCTTAGCAGAGCTCAAGCACTGTGCTGGGAGATCTGCTGCTCTCTTCAGAGCCAGCAGGCAGGAACGTTTAAGTCTGCTGAAGCTGTGCCCACAGCTTCCCCTTCCCCCAGGTGCTCTGTCCCAGGGAGATGGGAGTTTTATCTACAAATCCCTGACTGGGGCTACTGACTTTCTTTCAGAAATGCCCTGCCCAGAGAGGAGGAATCTAGAGAGGCAGTCTGGCTACAGCAGCTTTGCTGAGCTGCAGAGGGCTCCACCCAGATCGAACTTCCCGGAGGCTTTGTTTACACTGTTAGGGGAAAGCTGCCTATTCAAGCCTCAGTAATGGTGGACACCCACCCCTCCACAAAACTTGAGCATCCCAGGTCAACTTGAGACTGCTGCACTGGAAGCAAGAATTTCAAGACAGTGGATCTTAGCTTGCTGGGCTCTGTGGGGTTGGGATCTGCTGAGCAAGACCACTAGGCTCCCTGGCTTCAGCCCCCTTTCCAGAGGAGTGAACAGTTCTGTCTCACTAGTGTTCCAGGCGCCACTGGGGTATGGAAAAAATATCCTGCAGCTACCTTGGTCCCTTCCTAAATGGCTGCCCAGTTTTGTGCTTGAAACTCAGGGCCCTGGTGGTATAGGCACCCAAGGGAATTTCCTGGTCTTTGATTTGTGAGGACCGTGGGAAAAGCGTAGTATCTGGGCTGGATAGCACCATCCCTCAGAACACGGTCCCTCATGGCTTCGCTTGACTAGGGGAGGGAGTTCCCTGACCCCTTGCTCTTCCCAGGGGAGGCGACACCCCACCCTGCTTCTGCTCTCCTTCTGTGGCCTGCACCCACTGTCGAACCAGTCCCAATGAGATGAACTGGGTACCTGAGTTGGAAACGCAGAAATCGCCTGCCTTCTGGGTTGAACTCGCTGGGAGCCGCAGACCAGAGGTGTTCCTATTTGGCCATCTTTAATCTATCTAAATCTTTAAACACTTTAAACTATGCAAATAGAGGTGAACACAAACTTGCTAATAAATCCTGAGAAGATACCATCTGAGGATGCATGACATTGACAAGAATGCTGATCCTCAAACTTGGCTGCAGGTTAAAATAACCCAGTGAGCTTTAAAAAATTGTTGCCTGGCCATTGTCCAGGCCACATCCTAAACCAATTAAGTCAGACTCTTTGGAAATAGAGTCTAGGCAACAGGAACAGTAAAGTTCCCAGGTAATTCCTAAGTGCAGCCATTTGAGAACTGTTAGCAAAGAGTAACATTTTTCAAACTTTAATAGACACATGACACAGCAGCCGGGGGGCTTGCTAATATGCTGATTCTGAATCAGTAAGCCTGTGTGAGGCCTGAGATGCTGTGCTTCTTTCTTTTAATTCTTTAAAATATATTAATTTACTTTTGTTAACTTTTAGGCTCAAGGGCACATGTGCAGGTTTTTTATATAGGTGAATTGCATGTCATGGGGACTTCGTGTGCAGATTATTTTGCCACCCACATAACGAGCACAATACACGATAGGTAGTTTTTTTATCCTCTTCCTCCTCCCACCCTTCACCCTCATGCAGGCCCCAGTGTCTGTTGTTCTTTTCTTTGTGACCATGTGCTCTTTTTTTTGAGACAGAGTCTCACTCTGTCCCCAGGTTGGAGTGCAGTGGCACGACCTTGGCTCACTGCAAACTCTGCCTCCTGGGTTCAAGCAATTCTCTTACCTCAGCCTCCCAAGTAACTAGGATTACAGGCACGTGTCACCACGCCCAGCTAATTTTTGTATTTTAAGTAGAGACAGGATTTCACTATGTTGGCCAAGATGGTCTCAATCTCTTGACCTCGTGATCCACCTGCCTTGGCCTCCCAAAGTGCTGGGATTACAGGCGTGAGCCACCACACCTGGCCCACGTGTTCTTAATGTTTAGCTCACACTTATAAGTGAGAACATGCAGTATTTGGTTTTCTGTTTCTGCATTAGTTTGCTTAGGATAATAGCCTCCCACTCCATCCATGTTGCTGCAAAGAATATTATCTTGTTCTTTTTTATGACTGCGTAGTATTCCATGGTGTGTATGTACCATATTTTCTTTATCCAGTCTACTATTGATGAGCATTTAGATTGATCCATACACATGCAAGTGTCTTTTTGGTAGAATAATTTCTATTCCTTTGGGTATATACCCAGGAATGGGATTGCTGGCTCAAATGATAATTCTGTTTTACGTTCTTTGAGAAACTGCCACATTGCTTTCCACAATGCCTGAACTAATTTCCACCTCCACCTGCAGTATGTAAGTCTTCCCTTTTCTCTACAGTCTCGTCAGGAGATGCTGTACTTCCAACAAACTCCCAGTGAGGCTACTGCTGCTGATCCAGGCACCTCACTTTGAGTAGTGAGAGCATAAAGAAGGGACAATAAGCCAGGCACAGTGGATCATGCCTGTAATCCCAGCACTTTGGGAGGCTGCGGCAGGAGGATCTCTTGAGCCCAGTTCAAGGCCAGCCTGGGCAACATGGCAAGTCCCCATCTCTACAAAACAGTATTTTACAAATTAGCTGGGTGAGGTGGTGCATGCCTGTGGTCCCAGTTACTTGGGAGGCTGAGGTAGGAGGATCACTTGAGCGCCCAGGAAGTCGAGGCTGCAACGAACCATGATCAAGCCATTGCACTCCAGCTTAGGTGAGAGTGAGAAGCTGTTTCCAAAAAAAAAAAAAAGAGAGAGAGAGAGAGAGAGAGAAAGAGAATGAGAGACTAGAACTTCTTAAAGTGAGGAAATCTTTGATTATTTGCTCTAGCATTTCCTAGCTGTGAGCTGATTAACCATCCTAGTTTTCTGAGGCTCTCCTGGTTATGGTACTGAATGTTCTGTGTCCTGATCAAATTGGGATATTGGTCACCCTATGTGTGATCTTACTAAGTCAGATAAAGCCTCAGAGCCTGCTAAAGTTTTCATAAGAATGAAATAAAGGATGTTCAGATGTCTAACGTAGTACCTAGCACAGAGCAGGAATCCAAAAATGCTTGATAGTTGGTTTTCAAGATAATAGTTTGCAGTTAAAGTCACAGTGAGTTATCATTTCACACCCACCAGATGGCTAATGTGAAAAAGACTGAAAGTGCCAAAGTTGTCGAGAATGTAAAGTAAGTGGAGCTTTCATGGAAAAATTGGTAGAACCACTTACAAATACTGTTTGGCAGCAGCTTCTCACCCCACGCATCTCCTATGACCCAGCAATTTCCAGCCTAGGTATAAACCCAAGAGGAATAAACATTTGTTTTCCAAGCATATGTATAGAAGCTTTATTTATAATGGTAAAAAATTAGAAACAACTCAAAAATCCATTAGTAAATTGGACACAGAAATTGTAGTATATTCATAAAGTGGAATATAGAAATAAAAATAAACTATTGTTACAGGCAACAACATAGATGAATTTCACAAACATAATAGTGAACGAAAGAAGTCAGATACAAAAGATACACAATAGAATTTCATTTATATAGAGTTTTTTGTTTGTTGGGGTGTGTGTGTGTGTGTGTGTGTGTGTGTGTGTTTAACAGAGTCTTGCTCTATCTCCTAGGCTAGAGTGCAATAGCATGATCTTGGCTCACTGCAACCTCTGCCTCCTGGGTTCAAGCTATTCTCCTGCCTCAGCCTCCTGAGTAGCTGGAATTACAGGCGTGCACCACCACGCCTGGCTAATTTTTGTATTTTTAATACAGACAGGGTTTCACCATGTTGGTCAGGCTGGTCTCAAACTCTTGACCTTGTGATCTGCCCACCTCGGCCTCCCAAGGTGGTGGGATTGCAGGCGTAAGCCACTGCACCAGGCCTATACAGAATTTTAAAGACTTAGTCCCACCTACTCTTTGGTATTAGAAGTCCAAAAAGTGGTTTCCATTGGAGAGCATCAGACCTGCAATATTCTCTTTGATCCAGGCATTGGTTACACCAGGATGTTCACTTTGTGGAAATTCATCTACCTGTACAATGTTATTTGTGCACAGTTCTATATAAAAGGTGTACTTTAATAAAAAGCTTTTTAAAAAGATCAAAAAGTATAAAAAGAAACATAGGAAATTATTAGTCTTAGAGAGAATACTAACTGAAAGCTTCAATGGATCCCAAAAGGTTTTAGACAATTCACAAATGAGATTTCTTAACGGCTTCTAAGAGACTGGGGATACTAAACACTTGAATAGGCATCTTTCTCCGTTGAACGGTCTCCAGGGATCTCCCATCCCTACAGCACACTGAACTACTTATAGGTCTAACTAGTGTTACAGTCACTGTGTCCTACGCTTCTAGGTAAGTGTTTAATAGAGGGAAACTTCTCTCTTCTTCTCTGCAAAGAAAGCCCAAACCTTACCAAGGCAGCATGAAGTTTCTACACGATTGCATTAAATTACCTAAAACAACCTGTAATATAATTCACCTTCCACCTGGCCCCACCCCTCGGAAACACAGTCCATCCACCCCTGAGAATCACCATAGACGCTCATCATCTACCTGTTGGGACTTATTTTTTAGGCTCCACCTGCTAGTTCTTAGAATTTCTGATGCCATAAGGTATGCTAAACAAGCTGAATGCCAAAACTGCCAGATCACTACGTTAAAATGGAATTATTGGGCCAAAATCAGAAGTCTTTTAAATCTTCAACAAGCTCTCATTGTGGCTGTTGATTCAGAAAACCACGGTTTCCCTGAGACCAGTGGTGTTCCTGACAGATGTTTTGCTTGAACAGAGCAGACCTCTTCCAAGGAGTCATTTACAATAGCAAGTGCAAATGAACTGTCAAGAATCTGCAAATCTCTTGGTCTTGTCACTTTGGTGGAAAAGAAGTTGTGCCACAGAAGCATCTCAGGTGCATCTTCTCTTCAGGGAGGAACCAAACAGCACACCAGTAGCGTTTGCTCTGGGTGTATTTCACAGTAAGCTTTACAACACACTTGCTTTTTCAACAGGTGAATGGATATGTCATCATCATCAGCAGCAGCAGCAGCAGCATCATTATCAGGCATTATTCTATTTTTTGACACAGCAGTGTCCTTGCATAAAATAAGCCATGTCAGGTAAACCCTCCTCCCATGTCCCTCAGAGTCAAATTCAAAGTCTTCATGGGGTTCCCAGATTCTTCCTGATCTGGCCTTGTCTTATCTTGCTGATGTAACCTCTAGCCTTCCAGCCACACTGGTCCCTTGCTGCTCCTGGGACACTGTAGGTGTGTCCCTTGGGACCTGGCACTGCCTAGCCCCTCTGCTTGGAACACTGTCCCCCACATATCCTATTGTCTAATTCTGCAAATCGTTGCTTTAATGTCACCAGTTTAATAAGTCCTACCCTGACTACCCTGTCCTTTCTTACGGCCACTACTTTAATCCCCTCTACAGTGACTTACTTTTTTTTCCACACTGTTTTCACTTAACATATCATATATTTTCTTATTTTGTTTATTTTTTATTATTTGTCTTTCTGCACTAGAATGTTAACTCCACAAAGTCAAGAGTTTTTATTGTTATTGTTCTGTTTGGTTCACCAACGCATTCCAAGTACTTAACACATAATTGGCACGTAGTAGGTGCTCAATAAATATCTGTTGAATGTTAAATGCCTAAAATTTGGGGGCTTAGCATGTACTGTTATCGTGTTATGTGCTTTATATGTATACATATAATACTTAGCAAACCATGAGAAGAGTAGTATTATTAACCACATTTACAAATGAAGAAACTGAAGCAGAGAGGTGGGTTAACTAGCCAAGGGTCATATAGCTGGTAAACAATGGAGCCGGAACTCAAACCGAGGTCATCAGATCTTAGAACACTAGATCTTGACCACAGCAACTCAACTGACAGAAGCAATGCCAAGAAGAGGTTATGCACTCAGCAGGCAAGTTTTGCTTGTGGTAGACATCAACTTGTCTTTTCTGCATTTATTCTTTTCTTGGTAATTGCACCCCCATTTCCCTCTAGGAAGTGATTTCTTCTTCCATTTTCCATCTCTGGGCTTCTGGTACACTGGACTCTATTTCCTGAGCGGGAAGACAAGCATGTGATGGGAGAAAGCCAATCAGCATGTGGCATTCCACAAGCCTTGGAGATTGGCTGAGAAGTAAGCATGTGACCTGATCAGAGTTGAGAATGCTGGGGCAAGAAGGTTTCGCTTCTCCTGCAGGTTTCACTTCCTGGGCAGCTGGAAAACTGAATGCATCATCTTGGGAGCCTGCTGGGGTGAGTCAGGTTTTGAATAGAGCCAACACCAAGGAAGTAGAACCAATAAACGGTATGACTGGTCCCGGGTCCTGCCCACTGGGCTTGTCTGAAGCCTCGAGGTGCTGTCTGTATTCCAGCATCCTCTGTTGGTGATGGCTTCCCTCTGTGGTTGTGAGAACGTGCCCCTTTCCTTTGGTTTACTTCATTTGTTTTGTCTTCCTTCTTCCTTCCTTTCTTTTTTTCTCCTCTCACTTCCTTTCTTTTTCTCTTCCTTCTTTTTTTCTCCTCTTTCTATTCTTTTCCTTTCTCCTTTCTCCTTCCTTCCTTTCTTCCTTCTTCTTTCTTTCTTCTCTCCTAACACTGAGTAATTAGTATGTGCCAGAAATTATGCTACATTTAAGTACATTGTCCCATTTTATTTTTACAACAAACAACCATATTATATAAGAATGTTTAATATTCCCATTTTAGAGGTAAAGACACAGGCTGGCAAATTTGCACAAGATCACCCAATGGTAAGTGATAGAGTCAGGTTTCGGAGCCAAGCAGTCTAACTCCTGTCCATGCACTCTTAATCACTAGATTACACAGCCTCCTTTATGAAGCACAGGGTTATATGGAGGCCAGACCAGAGTTTATAAGGAAGAAAGGGTGGCTACAAAGTCAGCGATATGTGCACACAGGTAACTGTGGAAAGAACGGACTAGTGTAGTGATTCAAAAGAAAGCTTTGTATTTAGGCCAGTCCTGGTCTGAATTCTGCTTCTTCCATCTACTCACTGTGTGAACATGGCACATTAATTAACTTCTCTGAGCGCCTGAATTCTCATCCTTACAGTGAAGCCAATATTAACAGTCTTGAAATGATGTTGCCTGATTGAACTGAGAAAATGTATACAAAGTATTCCCCAACTATTTGGTACATAGGTGAAAGCTACTATGATAATAACATTATGTATGGTTACTATTAATATTCTTCTTATTATAGTCACTATAGAATTCTCAGTCCCAACAGCAGGAGTGCTGAAGACAGCAAGGTGTGTTTTCTCCCTTGTGATTTTAGCCAACAGTTAGCACCTATCTTCACCCTTGGAACTGAAGACGATTTATATGCAGCTGAAAAAAAATTCCATTGAATCTGTGTTGAATTTTGTCACCCTTAGGAGTTAAAACATACTATGTGCAGCCTTCAGGGTGTGACTGTGTTTAAAGAGATGTTCTCAGAAATACGCACGTGTCCCAGTGAGGGGTGAATTAGTCTGAGTTCCTCCCTAGGTGATGTCAAGCAAACAGTTCTTTGAGAATTAGGCAATCTGGCTACTAAACCATTGGTATTGTGCCACGAGGCATAAACCTTCCCAAGCAGGAGGGTATTGTACAAATAGGAATCATCTCCCAGATCTCAGATTAATGCAGCTGTGGAAAATAGCATTTTAATAAATGTATTCTCCAAATGGAGGCACTTTTATTGCAAAACGTTCCTTTTGTATCCTGAGAGAAATGGAATGTTTTGGTTAGGCATAAACAACAGTGAGAGCATTTTCTAAATACACGTTTTCTGCATGTCAGTTTAATTACATGTTGTAGATCATTTTTGAGACTCCTTGGGGACAATAGCTTCAAAAGCAATGCTTCTCTCTGTCTTGAGCGACCAGAAGTCACGATACCTGTTTTACATTTGGCGGTTTACAGTCCCTCTCCTTCCTTCTCCATTCCTATAACTATTCAGTTATATTTACGTTTACAAAAGCTCATTACGTTTGGGTGTCAGCACTGACCGGAAAATTATTTGAAGTTAAACCACTTTGCCAGCTTCCATTTTCTTCACAACATTCCTTTCCACTTCTGCTTTTCCTTTAAAAGAAAAAATTCTGACTTAAGAAAACTTGATCCTTTTGGAACAGACCAGCCACAGCTATTCCTTCCTGTGCTCCTAGACAGGAGGAGTGAGGCGAGAGGGCCAAGAAGTTTGGGGGGTGAGGGGGAATGCTAAGGGAGGGCAGGGGCAAATGGGGCCTTCTCCGCAGGGGACATTCAATAACTCTCTTAGCCTTTATGCCGTAGGACAGGGGCTCATTTGCTCGATTTGGGGTGACAGCAGCCGGTTTTGTTACAGCATAGCTGGAGTTTTAAATAAGTGCAGCTCTCAGAGGCCGAAAGCAGCATTCGTTATCTTAGCCATGGGAAGGCATGGAAATCAGCGGTGTTTTTGGCAAGGGCAGCATAAATCCACTGTTTGCAAGGCCCCGACCCAGCCAGAGAGGAAGGAATGCACAGTTTCCCTTTGACGGTGAGATTTCCTGCTTCTTGTTGGAAAGAGTGTCTGGACTCCGATGCACAAGCAAAGTCTGCATCAATTACTTGAAAGGAAACCAACCCTATTCCTGAAGGTTTGGCAGCAGAAACATTCATTGTTGAGAAAGGGGGAAAAAAAAAGACTAATGAACTCCCCTCTCTTCGGTATTTTCAAAGGCCTCTTGTGTTAGTAACTGCTATTTTTTTCTTTCTTTTTTTTTTTTTCCAGAGTTCTTAGGAACTCTCATTAGCCCCTCAATAAATGCTACTTTAAGGGCTTGTAACTTTGTCATTAAATCTTCACTCCAAGATGAATTAAGGTTACAGCCAAGAAATGCCCTCCCCACCCCCAGTGAGCTTCTTTACAATCACCAAAAAGGCAGGAAAATAGATTTGTGGGGGATTTTTAGTACTCGTTTACGTGCCTTCCTGTCAAATAGTGATTAATTCAGGGCCACTTAAGTTTTTCTAACTTTCATCCATAATGGGCACGTTGACATTTTTATTTGAATCTCTTTACGCCATCCAAAATAATCTCCTTCAGCAACAGAAACTGCTGGTTAATTGCCACAGAGCAGCTGTTACCTTTTCTCAGTCGACAGCCTCTTTCAGGATGGTTTTGAGCTCCGTGCCTGTGGAACGCGCGGGCCGGCGACAGCGTGTCAGGTGGATTGATTGAATGGCCCCCTTGTTCCCGACTAGCTGTGTCTACGATGGTATCAGGGCCAAACAAAGCCCTGCACATCTAAATATAGCATTTTCTTTGGCCCCCGGCCCTCACTGTCTTGTTTTCCCATTCTTCCATGCTCTAAAGCAAATACCAGAGAGCCCCATTTTAACACGTCTTACTTTTACACGTCTTGCTTGCATATTCCATGGGTCAAACTGGTCCCAGAAATAGAAGTTCATGCACAATTAATCTGATTTTCTGGTTAATTGAAGGCTTACCAGAAAACTGCTCTGAAAAATTCACTGTTGTTACAAAGTCTTCTGAAAAACATGTTCAGACACTCTCAGGATGGCAGAGTCTTGCAACTAAAAGAGAATTTGAGGTCTAGATGCACAAAAGGCATTGTCTGTGGATCTAGCCAAGATACCTGAACTTTCTGCCTTCTGCACAACCCATTTCATTTTTGAACCATTTTTGTTCCAGGGTATTACTTTATATTTCCTGCCTTGATTATTAATGAAGTGAATGGTTTTGTTGTTGTTGTTTCTTAACTTGTTTTCTTGATGACAGGGCTTCGGGAAACCCTGTTGACTATTGTCCTGTCCAAGTAGAGACCCTGAAGATGGGGTAAGATGGAGTGAATTTTCAGGGTCTGTGAAACATCTGTGGCCACCATGGACTCTGAGCCTCTTTTCTTATTATCTGTTCCTTACCAAGATGAGTGAATGAAACCATTAGATGAGGTCCTAGTAATCAAATTTTTGCTTTATTGCTCTCTACTGGTAGTCCTTACAGGTTGTTGGCATACTTGTAGCAAAAGAAAGGAAGAAAGAAAGAGAAAGAGAGAGAGGGGGAGGGAGGGAGGGAGGGAAGGAAGGAAGGAAGGAAGGAAGGAAGGAAGGAAGGAAGGAAGGAAGGAAGGAAGGAGAGAGACAGAGAGAGAAAGAAAAGAAAAAGAAAGAAAGAGAAAGAAAGAGAAAGAAAGAAAAGAGAAAGAAAAGAAAAGGGAAGACTAATTTAAAATAATGTATTATACTTTTCTCTAATCTGTGTTATAAGTTCAAATAATAAAGAAACGTGAAATATAGAAAGAGGAAATTACCTAAAGTGTATCCTATAGGAAAAAATATTTTACAAATTACAAAACAAGAGTATCTGGTCCATGCCTGTGTGGAGGTGGTACAGCCCTGAATCGGGTGTGGTTGCAGCTCAGGCTTCTACAGTTTTGGCTGTCAAGTCCACCATCTGCTTACTTTGCCTTCAAAGCATTGATAGGAACTCCAATCGGCCTTCTAGCTCCTCTTAAAATCCCAGCTGAGAAAAGTGTTATTCAGGGACATCTAAGAATCCTGATTGCCATCCACTCTACTAGGCCCCTAGAGCTCTATCTTTGGATCAAGTTGGAGACCAGAAACCTGCTCATTTGTGCTGTATTTAGGCCAAGGTTAGGAGTTATTCAGTACACATGAGGTCCATCATCTGCCCTCTGCCTATGGCAGGCATCTCTAAAATAGTGTAGCCTCTTTTATGCCCAGCTTAATTGCGGTCTTGAATCCTTCTCAAGACAAGACTCTGTGAGCCCACCACCAGAAAACTGGAGTGGGCACTGGACAGGTGCCCCTTTGCTTCACTTTTTTGCTCTGCCCCTGGCAGTTTTGCAACTCTGTTTGCTCTCACAGTTGACAATGAACTTCTGTTCTCATTGTCCTCTTATAAAGAGCCCTGAGTGCAGAATTTATTTGAAAATAAAGCATCTGGAAAATTCTTCTCTCCTTTGAAGAACTGTATACTCCAGTGAAGTGAGGCTTTGTCATTAGTCATCATCCCATTTTCACTCTTGCTGCCAGGAAGCTGTGAGTCAGATTTCAAAGCTCAATGGTAGCAAACAAAATGAGCCTTATAATTGCCCTATTTGCAGCTTCCTTTTTTCTTGTCTAGAGTTTTTGTTTTTATCATTTGTGGCTTGGGTGGTGAACTGCCTTCTATCAATGAGGCAAAGGTATAAATAAATAAATAAACCAGCTTTAAAACCATGCACCCAATTGTGGTGTCTTATCAACGCAAGCCTCAGTCTGAGAGCACGTTTTGTTTTCCTTCATGCTTACAAACAAATCCATGCCTTTGCATGCTACCTAAGAAGAAAGATTGGCTGCCAGAACAATGTAACTAGAGCTGGAAAGGGGAAATAAAACTGGGTTGATGGACCTGGATATATGAGATCTTTATTTTCTGCCCTGTGAGAATGTTGTTGTGGCTCCATTTTACAGGTAAGTGAAGGCAGACGCAGCTTCCTGGGGCCACCAGAGTGTGACTGGGTGATGTGTCACTCCTGAGCCCTGCCTCCAGTCCGCTTTGGCGTGTAATCTTGTGCAACGTTTTTTATTTCAAAAGTGCTTCTGCATTCCCCAGTCATTCCAATGCTGCTGGTGAGCACACTTCATTTCTACTTTGTTTAGAAATCAGAACCGCCACGACTTTCGAAAAGCATGAAATCTCTAAATGAAGGAACGTAAAGTACTTGGCTTCCAACCCCCCAATATGGAGAAACAATCTGAATACACAAAATTAGAAAAACATACACAGAATGGTTGTTTAAAATTCACAGCTGTCAACATCAAGTATTTTGTGCGAGAGAAAGAATGTAAGAAACATCAGGTTAACAAAATAGCTGCAGATGGATCGCTTCGCGCAGAGGACTAGGCTGGCATTGTCTGCGCCCTGTTTTGCAGAGGCTCATTTGCATTGCAGGACAAAGGTTCGCTGTTGGAGACCCTTTCTCTCCATCCTCCTCCTCCAAAAGGCACCTCGCCATCCGCAGTGAAGATAGACCGCCTCCCTCCTCCCATCAGAAACCTACAGGAACGAACACAAATCTGTTATTTTAACACAACGTGGGCACAAAGTGGTGTTTTCATTCTGAATAAAGCTGGGGGAAGCTGAAGAATAGGGCCTTTTATTTGCAGAAGATACTCAAAGGAAGCAAAATTGAACTGTAGGCCAGCGTATGAGAATAAAGTTGTTAGAGATTTTGCAGCCTGTGGCCTGGGAGCTCCACTATAAGTTCCCTGTCAGCTTGGAGCACTTTGCATCAGAATGCATAATTGCATCTGTTAATTACATTTTTAGCCTAGTCCTCCAACATAGAATAAATTCATTTTCCTCCCATTTTTCAGACTGCCTGAGAGAGGAGACTTTTTTTTTTCAATTTAATAAACATGATTGACAACAGAAAATGCAGATTTACCTTCTTTCTCTTATGACTGTGTATTGGTATCCAGAACGCAGATATGTATTTTGCTGATGATTATACGGCAGCCCCTTAACAATTGCATTCATTCCGCAAATTCTAAGTGCCCTGTTTTATGATTCTTGTAAGAAGTAGCTTGAAAGTGGCACAAAGAAATGTTTAAAAATACGCAGAGGCTAAGGACATTTTAAGCACCATATCTAAAGTGGCAGAGATGGCATTTCAATGGTAAAGGCCAGCCGCTGAGACCAGTACTGTTGAACTCTGGACCTCCAGTCCCTGGACCGTATTAAGGGGGTTGAGCTGGAAGTAGCTCAATCTTTTGCCAGTACCTTTGAACCAGGAACCCTTGAGTTTCCAATCTGCTATTGCCCCACCAGACAGTTGTCTCTGACTCTGCCCAACGTCATGGATTGTCAGTGAGACAACTGGGACGGACACACTGACTTACCTGGAGAAGAGGTTAGAATAGTGAGAGGGAGCCTGGGGAATCTAGCCCCTCGCTTCCTTCCCTCTCCCTCTCTTTTGCTGGTACCAGAAAAACATGGGTGAAAGTCCACCTTCCCCATCTGGGTGGGGGCATAGCACAGGAAAGATGACTTTAACTAAAGCTGAGAGACCAGGAGGACAACGTGATTTCTGAGGCCATGGCATGAGGCGCCATGAGTCTGGGGGTGGTGGCTGTCCAGTCCTGCTCTGGACGGTGGTCCCATGATGTAACTGAGGGCCTTGACACCAGCTCTTTAAATCAGGGGCTGCTTTAGGGGCTCCCTGCTACCATGGTTTCTAATGGCCTTAATCCTAGGCCTGAGGGGCACGTTAAATAATTTTTCTTTTTTAACCACCTAAGAAACTCTCATGTTTGAGTAGAAAAGAGAGAAAAAAAAAGCAAATCTTCCAGAGCATACATAATCTCCTCTTGATCTGGTCTCCTCGGGGCCTCTGACTGGCAAAACTAAGCCTGCAGGATGGTTCTCAGAAGAAGAGTGTAAGAATCTCCCCACCTCCGTCTGGGAGAGCACGCTAAGGAGCCCCGTGGCATCTTCAGAGCCCTAAGACTCTTCTCTAACAGCTGTAGACACACATACGAGCCTTGATGTCGTACGGTCATATATCTTCCTCCAAATGAGAGGTCAGATGAGATCATCAGGGTGAAAGAGCTTTGTAAACTAGAGAGCACTGGACAAATGTCAGTCTGTTTTCATTATTAACCGGGAGCACGGGCTCTCTCCTGCCAAGGAGCCTATTAAAATATTTTTTTTATCTGAGTTCTTTTTCTTTTTTCAAATTGTTAACAAATATTTACTGAGAGCCTACCACTGGCCAGGCATTTTACAAACATAAATCAGATCATGTCACTCTCTGGATTGAAACACTCCAAGGCGCCCCGTCACACCTAGAATAACATGAAAAGTCTTCAGTGTGGCCTGGAAGGCGGCGTGTGATGGGGGCCAGCAGCCTCTCCCTCCTCAGTTCCTTCCATCTGCCCCCTTTTTCCTCTGCTGTGGCTGAGATGCCCCCCTTGCTACTCCTCAAACATGTCAAGTTCATTTTCACCTTAGGCGTTTGTCCACGCTGTGGAGTCTTCCTGGAAAACACTCCACTGCACCAAGGTCTCTGTCAAACGTCACTTCTTCAAAGAAATCATCTTTGACCACATCTCTAAAATGTCCTCCTTCCACGCTAACACTCTTTGTCCCCACACCCCGCCTTAAGGCTCTTCATAGCCCACATCCTAATCTGAAATGATTAAAGATGTTTGTGTGTGTGTGCCTCTGTGCACGTGTGTGTGTGTGTGTGTGTGTGTGTATTGCTGTCTCATCCACTAGAACACATGTTCTGTAAGGCATGTTTTGCCTGTTGCTGCGTGCCCAGACTCTAGAATAGCACCTGGCACATAGTAGGTGGTCAGTTAATACTAATGGTACAAATGCAAAGCGCTGGGAATGCAGAGATGATAAGAAATCAAAGGGCTTATAGTTCTGTCCTTGATCTGATGGGATTTGGCTCAAAAGGAAAGCAAGAATAATTAGTAACTCAATGCTTATGCTTCAGTGGAAAAGACTCAGACACTCAAGTTATTTCATTTTCATAAGAAGGCTTGCCCAAGCTTGAGGATCTGGTTCCTGAGGTCTTCTTTGAGCCAAGACTCTTGGCGTGAGACGTATGAGGACGAGGGTCCACAGATGAGTCAGATTAAGAGACTGCTGGGGACACACTGGGAGAGCCACCCAGCTCCTAGCAACTCCTTCCGTTCTAGATTGGTTCTACCCAGCTCTTTTTCCTGCCTGTGTGTGGATATAATGAGAGCCACATCGTTCCTGCTCCCTGCTGTGTTGATTAGTGAGGAGTCATCGTGTCACTCACGCTGAGCTAATGATGCTGTCTCAACCCTAGTTTATAGGTAGGCAACGGCCTTCAGCCAGGTCAGTGGGGGACCTCTCCTGGGGATTTTCCAACTGGAACTAGAGGAAAAAGCTGTTTTCCAATTACAAAGCTGTGAGGATGTGAGGCCAGGAACAGCCATTAACAGAGGTTCTAGTTCATGGCAACAGCGATGGGATGAACGACGCAGAGACGGGCGTTAGTGACCAAGATGGAGAGACAGAGAATGTCCAGGCTCTGGTTTCACCTCCACTCCCTCCCTGCCTACATCCTAAGCCACTAAATTCCTTCTTTTGCTTACACTAGCTCAAGCTGGTTTTTTATTTCATTAAAAACACCCTAATGAATATATTTTTCTTTAGTTATTTAATTATTATTCAATAAATACATAAATTCAGTTTAAAAATCCATACACTTTAAGAAATTATAAAATGGGAAGTTGCCTTTCTCCTTGCCCACCGACTGCTACTCCCTCCCCCGTCCCAGTCCACTCCTTGGTTTCATTCCCTGGAGGTAACCCGCAACCACTTGTTAAACTTATTATCCTTCCAACTGTCATTTGACAGACTTCTGGCAAGCATTTTGAAAAGCAGCAGAAAATCCTTTGTAATTTTGATTTATCTGATTGTAATATATATTACTCTTGTAGATTTTCAAACAATGGGTCATTCAACCATTTATTTCAGTCAGCTTTGTCTGCATTAGTAAATGTTTTGACATTAGCCATTTATTTCAGAGATGAATGATTCATTTGGGTATTTCTCAACAACATAAAATAATACCCTGGGTGAGGGCATGGCTGATTTTTTGGCAGGGACTGAGTTATTCATTTTTACATTCCTTATACCGCTCAATGTGCTTTGCACAGAGTAGGCACACAGTATGTGTTGGAATGGATGAAGAATTTGGTGAAAGGGAGCTTGAGACAGAAGGGGGAAGAATGAATCTTTATTGAGTGCTTTCACAACACTGTGGACTTGGCATGTTTTGTCTCTTTCTGTCTTTGCTGCAGCTCCCAGCAGCTCTCATTCTTGTCCCTTCTCCAGCTCGTTCTGGGGTTTTCCATGTCATGATGTGGCTTCCATGTCTCTCCAATGAATTCATATTCCTTGGGTTTGCCAGACTTGGTTTCTGTTGCTTACAGTTCAAGAACTCTAACTGACAGAGAAATCAGAGCATTAAAAGTAGGGCAAATGGACTACACAGAAAAAAAAATAGATACAACCCTACTTACAATGTGGAAAATGAAGGCAAAAACCCACTAAGTACTTGCTTTAGGGCACATGGTTAAGGAGTGGCCAAACAGGAATTAACTCAGGTCTATCAGGGTACAAAAGTCTGGCCCTTTCCACCACCCTGCAACTGGGTGCCAAGACTCTGGCCCAGGAACAAATTACGTCTAGAGGCCAAAAAAAGCATGACCCAACTTGCATGGTTCTCACTAAGAACTCAGGATACATGTGGTTGGCAGAAGATGGCCTCTTCCAGAAGTCTGTAGGTTTTATCCTTGGAGAATTTTCTAGATCCTTGCTGATGCCAAAGCATGTTTTAGACACTTAAGAAAAAAAATTTGCATGAGAACCCATGAAGCAGAACCTCAAACACTATTATTTGTCTTTCTTATTTTTAAATATTTCACATTAGTCTAATTTCTCTTCTGTTGCCCTCAGCACATAGAAGAAAAAAATCCTTACCATACATAGTGAATACTGATAATTTATTTGTTTTTGGTAAGATTTTTTCTTTTACATAATATTGTAGCATGGGCAAAAACAGGGGCTTGGCCTGGGCAACAACACATTGAGACTCCATCTTTACACAAAATGTTTTTAAAATTAGCTGGGCATGATAGCACACATCTGTGGTCCCAGGTACTTGGGAAGCTGAGGTGGGAGGATTGCTTGAGCCCAGGAGTTCGAGGCTCTCATTATATCCACACACAGGCAGGAAAAAGAGCTGGGTAGAACCAATCTAGAACGGAAGGAGTTGCTAGGAGCTGGGTGGCTCTCCCAGTGTGTCCCCAGCAGTGAGGCCGCAGTAAGCTGTGATTGTACCACTGCACTCCAGCCTAGGTGACAGAGTGAGACCCAGTCTCTAAGTAATACATAAATAAAATAATAATACTAGTATTAGTAAAAGGAGGGACTTTAGAGCCAGATTTCTGAGATTTGAACTCCAGCTCTGTCACTTGCCGTGTGACCTTGTTGTATGTGATAAGTTCCTTACCGACTCTGCCCCGTTTCCTTGTCTGTAAAATGAGTAAAATAAAACCTGCCTCCTGGGATAGTTGCAAGGATTAAAAAGTTACCATAGGTAACACACTTAAAATAGGGTCTGGCACATCATGGGTGCTGAACATATTTGCTATTAGTATTATTCCTGCATTTACTATTTTAATTGTTTTAAAAGTACTCTTTGGGAACCCTGAGCAGATGAAATGAGTTTTGAATTCTGCAGGTACAAGTGTGTGAATTTTGCAGTTCAGAGCAGTGGCTCAGAGACTGGGATTAAGGCATAGGTCTTAAAGTAACAAATGGCTGGTAGCAATAGGAGTATAAATAGAACCCCACTTCATGGACATTCTAATTATTCTTTCCTCTTTGACATGATTCCGTGTTTAGCTGCATAGTATTAAGCAATACTTACGCAGTTCGGGAAAGGGCAATTTAGAAAGATCAGACCCAATGATCTTAAAGCCCTGATGTACGGTTCAGTGAAAGTATAAGTAGGTCAAATACCTCTAACATTGAATTAGCTGAAATTATGCAAGCTATTATATTGGATATTACTATTTGAACATTTTGTATAAACTGCAGTAATACACACTCGTCTTTATGGGATGAATCAAGACTTAAAACTAATTCTGGCAAATTAAGAATTGTATTTTCCAGGAGTTAACTACCACAATTTGACTGCAGCTGTAAAAATTTTATTAGGCAATACATCTGACCTCAAATTGGAAATTTGTGTTGGAACCAGTTTAGGAAATAATTATTGCTGTGTTGTTAATTTTATATTTGCCTAATAAAACACAGCAGGAACAACAGGGCTGGGTGAATGTAACGAAAGAAAGGCCCTGGACATGCTTTAAAGAAGTATTTTCAACCAAGCTGGGACTAGCAATGTGTATCTCTGATGAACACTGTTGCTGCTGACATTGTGGAATTAATATTAGTTCCTGGTTATCAGAATGTGAAAGAGGAACATGTTGATGTTGTTTGTATCATTCTCACCAGCCAATAAGAAGTATCATTATGTGCATATCTTAAACTGTTTGCTTTGGTAAAGTTTAACTTCCTCCCATACTTAGAGCCTCATGGGAACATGCCCCTCTGCACACATGCATATTGACACTGCACTCTCTGAGGCTGAACTACTTGTTCCTGTTCGTTCAGTTTGCCTTGTGAAGAGTATTAGCAAAGACCAACTTCTCTTGGAAGCACAAAGCATATGTCTTTGTTGTTGTTAGTGTTGTTGTTAAGAAAGGACTAATTGTTTCATGCAAGTACATGAGTGGATATTATGCTTCCTTATGCCGGAGTCGTCTTCCAGTCTCTTCTAGAATTATCTAATATCTTCTATGATCCTTGAGATTCACCTCAAAGACATAATTGGGGGCTATTAATTGAGTCCATAGCTACTTGCTAGTGGTTGCTGTGGGGCAGTGTTACCCAAAAGTTGAGACACAAATTACCTTCCAGATGGGTATCAAATTATATAGATTCACACCAGGAGAAAGTTATTTCTGTTACAATCCTCTCCTGATCCTTCTGGTTGTACCAGCCAGGAAGTCTCAGTTTGGTGGTAGGATGTCTCTAACAACTTTTTTACTCTTGTGCATCTCCATTTTTACCAGAGAGGGCAGAACTCAGGCTCCGAGCCTGGGGAGGCAGGCAATAACAGCTAGCTAGAGTTGACTAATACTGACTTGTTTGCCCTGCTTTTTGTTTTTTTCAATGGTTATAATTCAATTTATGATAAATGAACATGATGTTCCATTTATAACAGGGATTGAATGTCTGTAAATAATTAAATATAAAATAATTTAATTGATGGAAAAAATATTTGGTAAATAATAATATAAGTAGACATTGGATAAAGCAAAACAGCATGCTTGAAGAGTTTGAACTGGAAAGAGGTTAAAATGATGACGAATTACGCAGATGTGGGTGGAGTTAGGAGAACCAGCAGGAATGGCAGCACCCAGGGACTAGCAACAGTGAGAAGTCATTAGTCTCCTATGGCCGAGTAGTGAGGGAAGGGATGGTTTTCCCAGAACCAAGTGGGAACTAGGACTTTGGAGGCAGGAGATAGCTGCTTTACTGGGAAGCCGGGAGGGAGAGGGATATAATACCATGACTTCTCCTTCCTTCCACTTTCCACCATCCTGCTGGTGCCTTCTATCAGTCCAAACCAACCAGAAGCCAGGGTCAAGGGAGTGCTGAATGATGCAGTCCTCAGAGGTCAGAGAAGAGTTGGGAGTGCATAGGGAGTCAGGGCTGGTACATGGAAAATAACAGAACACTGGGGCTGAAGTCACTGAAGTTTGAGAGAACCTGCCAAAGTATATGTAGAAGGGTGAAATGGAGATTTAGGTAAGGGGATTGACTTTTGAGAGCCTACCCCACATGTGCCATGAGTCAAATATCTTCTACCTGCTCTATTTCATGATTTATTTCACTAGTGAACAGATAAGATGAAGGAAATTCACTTTTGAAATTCCTACATTGCAAGAATACAAAGCCAAATGAATAGTTATTAGCAGATGAGGGTTTAAATTAAAATCCCTCCTGCAGACAACCCTGATCCCCTATGTACTCTGTAGAGTAGAGCGCAACAGTTGACCGTAACAGCTTAGTGGCCCAGCCAGCTGCAGTTCAACCCTCAGCTCCATCATATACCAACTCTCTAGTATCGGACAAGTCACTTATCTTTCTGTGCCTCATTTTACTTATCTACAAAATGGGGACATGATTGTTCCTACTTCTCAGGGATTCTAGCTCTTTGAACAATACCTGGCACATAGTAGGTGTTCAGTAAGTGTTTTATGGTAACATATTATGGTAGTTCTGGCTTTTTTATTTTTTTATTTTGAGAGACAGGGGTCTCATTATGTTCCCCAGACTGGCCTTGAACTCCTGGGCTCAAGTGATCTTCCTGCCTCAGCCTCCCAAGTAGCTGGGACTATAAGCATGCACCACCATACCCAGCCTGTTTTGTTTTATTTTATTTTGCAGAGATGATGCCCATTCTGTCTCTGAGGTGTAAGTAGCAGTAAGTACTAATGCTTAGATATAAAAAGCTGAGCAGGGAAAAAATCTTTTCTCTCCAGTTTTTCCTTAACTTCCATAAAACTTCAATAGATCAGCAGGTACCATACTTCAGTAATCAAGATCCTGATTAATTAAGTAAATCAAAACACTTTTTTTGGTCTGATAGCTGCTGAAGTATTTTCTAGGACAGATCAGTTCACTTAGTCACACCTAGTATGACCACAGTTGAAACTTCTCATGGAGTCTGAAAAACTGAGTTATCTAAGATACATCATTTGTCAACTGTGGCCTTTATCCTTCTAGTGTGTGGATGAAGAACAGGTATGAGGAAGAACATTCAAGGCATTCATTTGGGAGTTTTTTCCCGTAACCCATCATATGTTATTTTTTTTACCATTTGCTTCTCTCTGATAAGATGAAAATACCCTGGAAGATTAAGGTTTTTCTAGCCCAAAGATGCTTTAAGTAGTAAAATCCTTTATTTAATGGGGGAGTGGGGAAGGTAGGTGTGCCCTGGACAAGGCAGGGCTCCTGGCCTAGAGGAGATTATAATTTTAATGAGGGGCATGGGACAGGATCCAGGTCAGACCGTTCTGACTGTTTTAAGACTGGTGGCATACAGTGCCAAGGGGGTCCTGGAAAGGCAATTCCCCTCTCTGCTGGAGACAGGAGGCGATCAAGCAGACCAGCGATGACCTTGAGAAGGAGCTTGCTCCTACGCTGGGTTCTGAGGGAGATGCAGGATTTTGAGAATTGGAGATGGATGAAGAGAGATACTTATCGTAGAAATAATTCTGCAAGCAAAGGCTTGAAGTGAAGAAACTACTGTATAAGATTCAAGAACAGCAGATATCTAGATTGGCAACCATGTGTTTTGCACATCGTATAAGTAGGCTCTTTTTGAAATTTTTAACTTTCAATTTTTGTGAGTACATAGTAGATGTATATATTTATGGGGTATATAGGTTATTCTGATACAGGCATACAATGCATAATAATCACATCAGGGTAAATGGGGTATCCATCACCCCAAGTATTTATACTTTGTGTTACAAACAATCCAATTATACTCCTCGAGTTATTTTAAATGCACAATTAAATTATTATTGAGTATAGTCACTCTGTTTTGCTACCAAATACTAGATCTTTCATTCTTTCTATTTTTTTTTTTTTTTTTGTATCTGCAAGTAAGCTCTTGAGATCTTTGTTTTATTGAATGGAATAGAATATGGGGTTCAGTAGTGAGAAATAGGTGAGAAGGAGTTTTGAATGCGAGGTCAAAGAATGTACCTGCAAGACTATCTGTTGGTTTTTAAACTTTCCATCTTACAACAAAAAAGGTGTTCTATTTTCTTAGAATAAAGAAATGGGAAGTTATGGTCTTTCCATTTGCTTTGCTGAGCTCAAAGTCGGACATATAAGATGTTGATTACTGCACAGTGGTGAAGACCACAGCAGAAAGACTGTGGGAACAGAACAGTGCCCAACTTGTGAAGGGTTGCAAAGTCTTCTGGGGAGGTGAGGGGGTCTCTGCATGAGACATAAGGGAAAGTCAATTGTTGATTCAGCAAGGGAAAGCAGAAGAAAGATGGTCCAGACAGAGAGAGTGTAAAAGATGTGTAAAGGATTCAGAGGTGAGAGGAGGTGGCTATCGAGAAGCAGCCCATGTGCTTCCTCAAAGGATATGCTGGTCATGGCAATTTTGCTTGCAAGGCACAGAAAACCACTGAAGCTACTGCAAATAAAAAGAGTGTATTATTGCAAGGATGCTAAGATCTAGAATCCAAAAACAATAGAGCCAGGTATGATCAGGAGCTGAAGGGTCAACACTCTTCATCTTTCCTTCAAGATCTACCCCCATTTATTATATCTGCTTTTTCTTGTTCTATCTATTTATGTCTGTCTCCTCTTGATTCCAATCGATCGGACTCAACATGGCCACCAGTCTATAACACAACACAGCCTGTCTATACAACCTTAACTAACTCAGCCTCTCAGCTCATATTCCCAGGAGAGGACTCTGATTGACCGTCTCACCTGGATTTAGGCAGAGCTCTTGGTACCAGACTTGTCCTCAGCTATCTAGAGAATTGTTACCTTTGGGTCAGGACCTCTGGGCCAGTCAGCCTTGGCTGCGGAGGGAAGGGAGCAGAGTCACATGGCCCTTGGCCACTCTTTCAAAACTGTGGGTCTAAATACTCAAATCTCCCAAATTTCCAGGTGCCACTGAAGTGAAAGCTGTGGAGAAATCAGGGATAAGTTGGTTGGTAGCTTGAATGAAGAGCCATTAATAAGATGGTGGCCTAGAAATGCCCCATTGATTAGATGGTCTCTCCCACCATCCAATCTTAAGTTTAATGTATTAATTCATTCTTACACTTCTATAAAGAGCTGCTTGAGACTGGGTAATTTACGAAGAAAAGAGATTTAATTGGCTCACAGTTCCACAGGCTGTACAGGAAGCATGGTTGGGGAAGCCTCAGGAAACTTACAATCACGGTAGATGGGTGAAGGGGAAGCAAGTGCCTTCTTTACGTGGTGGAGCAGGAGGAAGAAAGAGAGAAAGGTAGGTGCTACACACTTTCAGACAACCAGATCTCATGAGAACTCTATCACAAAACAACACCCCCATGGTGCTAAACCATTAGAAACCACCCCAATGATCCAATCAACTTGCACCAGCCTCCACCTCCAGCACTCGGGATCACGATTTAACATGAGATTTGGGTGGGACACAGAGCCAAACCATATCATGTAATGCCCTAAGGGTCTCCTGCTTGATTGGCATTCTTAGCAAGATCTATATTTTAAATTTCATTTGGAACAGCAAAAGAAACAAATAACTCAGGCATTTTCCTGTTGCATCTATAGGGAGAACTAAGTGGTAGGAATCTTTCCATCAGATTTTCGGGTTTATCTTAAGTGCTCAGGGAGAGAAAATGGTGGCAAATAATGATTTGTGGTTGAGAGAAAATATAAAATGCAACCCTCTAGCCAGACTGTTAATTCTTAAAACTTTGTGTTTATCTTGATGGTTTTGCTTCCCTCATTTTATTAAAAGTTTAAGAATTTTTCTGATAAAAAATGTACTCGTATGCTAGGGAAAAATCCTCCCCCTGCCAAAAAAACAAAATAAAACAACAAAAAAAAAACATTAAAATTTATTTCCCAGGAGAGAAAATAAATTTTCATGAAATAAAAGAAAGAACTAATACACACTCATTTTCTGAATAAACATTTTTTTTTCTGCAAAGACTGTGCTTTCAAGCAAATACATTTGTGTGCCTCTTGAGGTATGTGATGTCTGCTGCTGCAAGACAATAGTAATTAAAAAATTAAACAATTAAAAAAGGAAAAAGTTTGTCATCAATTTTAATTTTATGTTATGTGAATTAATATTTCTTTTTATAATGCAATATTCTGCAATTTATCATGCAGGCGCAGTCTTTGCTTCCACATTGTAGATAATTAGTTTACATTATTCTACAGAAATGAATTGTCACTGGTGATCTCAAGTGCCTGCTAACAAATCACTTCTGTTGGGGATTCATTGAGATTCGACTCAGGCCTTAACTATAGCAGTATATGGCATTGTCTTTACATGTTAAATATCAGGCTAATTTTTTAAAAAAAGATTCCTAGTCCAAGAAGGCTAGAAACCTATCCTTGGAACAGATCAACATGCTCTTCTTTTGCTTCACAAAAAGGATTTATGTTCTCGAGTATAATTTTCAATACCAATTTTTCTTTCTTCCTCCCCCACTCCCACCCGTCCATCCAGGCCACTAAACAAACCAGGAAGGACAGTGAAGAGAAGCTTGAGATTTCTCCAGGCTATTAATGAGACAAAATTACTCACGAGTCTTTGTGCACCTTCTCCTCTGAAATTTGATCTCACTATAAAATACTCATGGAAAAGAAAATTGAGCTCAAGATCTAATTCAGAATTTCAGTATTTGTCATCCTGAGTGTGAGAGCCATTTTATGGATCAATTTCATCACAGGAAAAAAATTGGATTGTCTGATCATGTCTTGTGAAGGCAGTATCACAGAGCTGATCGGTCTCCCTGAACTGTTAAAGAGAAAGAAATAGTACAGTCTGAGCACCCCGGGAACCGAGTGGAAACTGAGATGCTACCTTCAAAAGCATCTTCTCTGGGATTCTTAGACAGAAGTTGATAATTCTGACCGTTTGATTCAGGGTCATCCAGAGATTCTTAAGAGCATGATAATACTCCAGAAAACTCCAGAAATATATTAGCACAGCCTGCCAAGAGTTCTAAACCTAAGATGCAGCTAGATTTGACCAGGGCAACAAACATTTATTGAGCACCTACTATGAGCTCTAAAATTGCTTGTTCTTGGGTGGAACTATTAAGAAATGCAAGTCTATTCTTTGCATTTGAGGGACTTTCAGTCTAGACAAAAAGAAATGAGCAAATTAAATATAAGGGCATAACTATTGATTATTGGTTATTTTAGCATTTCCCAAAGTTCCAGTGGCACTCAAATGATTTTTAGGTGATACATGGGCACAACACTAATTCATGAGTTAATGAGGGAATGAAGTCTTTTGATCCTTCTCATTATCACAATGACAAGAGAAAGTCTAAGTTCGGTGCTCATATGCCTTTGATACTTTGCTAATTCTTGCCAGCTTTCCTTTTAACAAGAAAAGAGCAAGTTTTAGGGAAGCATCTTAGTTAATTCTATGAATAATACTATTTTTGTGTGTCTATTTATATTCTATTTATGTCAGGTTTCCTATTTACAATCATAATAAAAAATTTTCTTATAAAATAAACTAAGTAGTGAGTCTATTTGGAGAAACATATTAAGTAATCAGTAGCATAGATGGTAAGTGGTTATAGCAAAAGAACAAAAAATGTGAGGTGATGTATGTGTGATTGAAGTTTTGGAAATTCAGGATTACTGGAATCAGGCATTGTGGATACTGGAATCAGGTCATCACAGATAACTACCAGGAAAAGATTGGAGAAAGTGCATGGAAGGATGGGACAATGGGAAAAGGAGTTGAGGAATCCAATCTGGGAGAGAAAGTAGGAGCCCTGGACATCATGGCCCCCTTGGTTTATGTGGCTTGTGGCAGTGAGAGCAGAATTCTTGGGTAGTAAGTCTGAAAGTGTGTGAACACCCCAGCTGAGTCACTTGGATGCCCCACCACATACACACATACTCATACTGTGGAGACACCTGCCCTATCTCCACAGGTAGAAACAAGGCCTAAGATACTTGTATCTTTTTAGCTAGAGCTCAAAGACGAGGACACACCCCTTTCCCAAGCTCTAGCAGAAGACTGGCAATGCCTCATGGGCGATTACTGTGGCCAGGAGCTAGAGTATCTGATTGTGCAGCTGACTTACATGTCCAGCACCATAGCCTGGGAGTTGGGGCCGTGTGATTGGCAGCCTCAGTAGGTGAGTGTGAGTGTTCCTGAAATAAAAGATGCTGGGCAGAAAATAACAGATATCCACCACAAATGAGTAAGTTTCAAGAGACAGGAGCAGAGAGAAGTGCCAGCAAATTTTTTTTTAGCTGTTACTCTTGGCTTACATCACAGACTGGTGCCCACTTCCTGCCTCCCTCTAGATGCTCAGAACCTCATTCTCCCCTGGGACCTTGGGAGGCTTCCCCCTAGGCTTGCTTCAATGGCATTTCAAGCTTAATGGAACAACTGAGAAGCATCTTATTGGTAGTTGTGTTCTGGTACCATGTGGGGCTTCATGGAGAAATAAGAAATTGTCCTGCCATGTATTCATTGATTTGAGCTCCCAAATTATGGGGCACATTGTTCTGTATCTGAAATGGGGGCTTGCTTTCCAAGAAGAGTGAATCTAATTAAACAAATACGATTTTTGACTTCTGCTGATCACCTTGATAGATTTGGGACTGTCAATGGTAGACTTCCGAGATATCAGAATGAGAGTGGGAGTTGGGGCGAAATTCCCTGAGACAACATAGCAGTGGGGAGAAGAGGACAGAGGAATTGCTAGATGTAGCTATGTGGAGTGACTCAGCCACTGAAAAATCCCTGTGGCTGGGTATGAAGAAGTCATGAGTAGGGGTGGCGATTGAAAAGTCATCTACACAGCTGTGATCCAAATCTGTAGCCATTCTTCCTCTTCTATCATTCCAAACCTTCAGCAAAGTCTACTAGGTACAGACAGGTGTGAGTGTGTGTGTATGTGTGTGTACACGTGCATGTGCTGGGAGTAGGGTGGGACTGAGAATCATGGTGGAGCTGGTTCCACTTCTGAGTCTGGAAACCATGGGCATGGGGACCACACATACCAGGTGGTGAGATGATGCTCTGGCAACAGGTGCTTAGTGCCAGAAGCCATCATGAGGAGTCAACCCCTAGAAGGACAGTGTTCTTGGTAAAGTGTGTGGGCTGAGAGCTAGAACAATGTGATCTAGTTCTTAAAGTGTGCAAGACCTGAGCCAACATCTGTTTGAATTTCCAGAGAGAAATAGGAATAATCAAAAAGGTCAAGTTGCAAGCTGTCCTCAGAGAAGGAATGGGGGTATCAGACAAACTCTGAAGCTTACCTGGTATTCAGATGCCAAGAAACCAAGAGATGTCAGGGTTCTGGACCCGGAAATTACGGACCCCAGTTGCTTGCTGGATACCAAACTAATTGTCATGCGTTCTTGGTAATGACTGTCACATCTCTTGGATCCAGCGTGTGTGTGTGCGTGCACATGTGTGTGTTATCCTAGCATTGCTTTTTGATGTCACAAATCTCCTTCTGGTTAATGTATAAGCCTGTGGAGCAAAAACTTAGTGTCTAAAAGCAGCTGTTTGAATCCCTAGAACAGGGACAGTAGCCGTTGGTGACCCAGAGCCTCATTCCCTCGATTTTATATGTATAAGTTCCCCCCAAAATAATGGCCCTGGGAATCACCCTCCTATCTCCAGCTCTGCCTTTTGGAATTTCTCCACCACTTGGAATAATCCCCTCCCCACCCCAAGCCCCAAGTCTCACCATCTCACCAATCCAATAGGGTCTGCAGAGGCCTGGCAGAGGTAGTGGAGCAAGGACAGACCCCACCTCCAACCCCATGGACATTCCTCCAAGCCCACGGCTCTTCCCACTCATCCATCTCCATCCCTACCCGCTGCCCAACCTCTCCCTCAGGCAAAGTACTTGGAATTGAAGACTCACTGGTTGGAGTCTCTACAATGCAGATTGGTCTGGATTTAGTGTTTTAGAGATGGGCACCCAAGTCCCATCTTTAACATCTCAGTGGACCTTTGGGAAGACAAGAGAAAACCTATTTTTGTTTTTGCTGTTTTTATCTTACAAGTTCTCCCTGTTTACTAGAAGTAAAACCTCTTAGGAAACCACGTGGATGTGGGCTCACTGCAAGGAGAGGAAGGATAAGAGAGAAGCTGTCTTCCCAGATGTTCCCCCAGGCTCCTAACTCACCTCCCTCAGGGCCTGCTCACATATCACCTCCTCAGGGACCCTCTCTGGGCCTCCTTCTTAAAACACTCCTTTTCTCATTTCCCTGGTTTAGTTTTCTTAATCCTCATCACCATTAAAAATTCCATATTTGTAACTTATTGATCTGACTTGATTGGCCTGCTGCTCATTAGAATATCTGCTCCATGGGAGAGGAGCTATTTGTCTGTTTTGTTTACTTCCATATTACTAGCATCTAGGACAGTACCTGGCTCCCTCTAGGTGATCAATAACTATTTATTAATGAAAGACTTGTCCCCCCATGGGCTGAGGGAAAAAATCCCCAACTGAAAAATATAGGTACTAACCTTAAGATTGGAAGGAGACAGGTGCCCCGGATGACCAGAGATTCAAGCCTGGACAAAGGATCTTAGTTAGGACTTGATTCCCTTTAGCTCATCACCATATCACCCCCTGGAACTTCATCCCTGCTGTTAACTCTTCCGTCACAAACTCTGCCTTTTGGAAGGCCCATTTCCCACCATCAGTGCTGCAAAAGTGGGTGGTTCTAGGGGAGCCCCACTTCTTTCTGAGGGCAAGTGTCTGAGCTCAGGTTGTACATATTAGAGCATTATGGGTTAAATGGGCATTTGGGGTTGCCTGGGGGCACTCGCCGCTAGATTTTCTGTAGGAAATGGATCTGGCTTCCCTCAGCTCCCCCGCTGCAGTCCATTTGTGGGGAGGGATGTGGGAGCTAATAGTCGCCAGGATGCACCCGTTGGAAAGTGTTTCTCCCCAACTCCAGCTGTTTAAAGGCTAATATTTTTGCCTCATACGGGTTAAGAGTGCAAAGTTGAATCCAAAAAGGGCTCAATTCAATCTTATTTCCTCCTCCCTTTGATCTCTTCATTTCCTATTTCACTTCCTCTGACAATTTCCTGCTTCCATTCCCAGAACAAACAACTCTCACTGTGGCACTTGGCCATTTTCAATCATTTTCCCAGACGCTGAGCTTCTCATTTGGCTGCCGTTCACCATTGCCTTGTGGACATTCCGATAAATATCAGGCATGGGCTGTAAAAAGGGAGGGTTGGGGACATCTCACTTTGTGCCCTGTGGATCCTCATGCCTGGAAACTTGGATGTAGCTCGGGATATCAGCCGGGGAAACTTGGATGAAATCCTGGGGTCCCCCCAAAGGAAGGTAGCACAGTGAGAAACTGTGAAGCAGGGCGTTTCGTAGTGAACAAAGGTGGATTCCTACCCATGGATCTCTCAGAGCTGCTAAAGTCCTGCTTTCAGCCATTTGTGTTTTTCTTATTGAGCGCGTAGGTGAGATCCAAATATTCAATTCTAAAACACAAAACAAAAATCAAGAAAGAAAACATTCTAGAAACTTCTGTGTTCTGTTTTGACATCTAAGTCTCAATGTGAAATGGTCCCCGAACTAATCATATTAGTAAAACTGGCAAGATTAAAAGAGCCATAAACACACAGGCTCGGTGTTTCAACATCCATTAAAACGTATACGGCAGCCTCCCAGAATATTTAATAGGCTTATATGATGACTGAATGTGAATTCATTCATCTCAGTCAAGTTGGGTTATTAAGACACACATTCTAAGTGATTTGTCCTGTGTTTACCCTGTGCTGGGAAAATAGTATCTGATTTTGAAAAAAAAAAGTGCAGAGCCATTCTTTGTTGGAAGAAATGGGAGTCAGGACCCCACCCCACCCCCAGTTTCCATGCCAGCTTTATCACAAGCAAATTGCTTAGTCCCTATGGGACTCAGTTATCCATCTGAGAAATTAGGAGGGTTGTCCAAATGATCTCTAATGTTTCTTCCAGCCCTGACCTCTAAATGTGGTAGGTGGGGTAAGGTAATGGTTGAGAGCATAGACTTACATTAGACTACTTAGGGCTCAAACCTTGCCTCTACCACTAAGTAGCCACATTAACAACTGAGCCTCAGTTGCTATGTCTGTAAAACGGGGATAATAACAGAAGACTAAAGTGAGGCAACCCATTTGAATCCTGGTATCTAGGGAATGCCAAATCAACGTTGGTTAACTTTAGAACTTAATGTAAAATGTCTTGGCCATTTTAGGGTATGGATTTCATTCCTGAAACTACAAATATCACTTAGATACACCGTTAATCTTAATCCTCACCACAGCCTTGCAAGCAGATGAGTAATTTGCAGATGAGGCACTGAGACCTAGAGAAGTTAACTAACTTGGCCAAATGACAGAACAATTTGGACTGACTAGGTTCTGGGCTCCTGTCTCCCTCAATCCACTTACCTACCACCTCTGCTTAATTCCAGCATATTCAGCATCCCTTAGGGATTCTAAATGCACCTGCAAGTATTCAGTCTCTAACCATTGGCTTTTTCCACTTTGGAAAGATATCACATGATGGACAATTTTCTGATCCTGCTGATTTCTCTGAAGTTTAGGGCTAGGAAATTGAAGTTGGGTTCTCAGAACCTGTTTTCTCTACTTTCTAATTGAAGCTTAGTCAGCCAAGAGCCACTTTTGTTCATTATTATTATCAGTAGTAGTAGTAGTAGTAGTAGTATTTTAAATTTGATGAGTCTTCAACTCAACAACAACACATATTTAGAATTAATGTGTACGCCAGCCAAGCTGAGTCAAGTGGAAAATCAGTATTGTGCCTCTGTCTAAATCAGGGTTTACCAACCATGTTATTACTGACATTTTGGGCAGGATAGTTTTTTCGTTGTGGGAGCTGTCTTAAACATCTTCCCATCCTATTGAATGTTTAGCAGTATCCCTGGCCTCTACCTACCAAATGCCAGTAGCAACCACCACTCACCACCCCTAGTTGTGACAATCAAAAATGTCTCCAGACATTGCCAAATGTCCCCTGAGGAGTAAAATTCCCCTTGGTAGAGAACCACTGGCCAGCTGAAGGATGAAAGGCTGAGGTGAAATATTCTTTTTAATTTATATATTTAGAGAGGATTTCGCTGTGACACCCAGGCTGAAGCACAGTAGTGCAATCATAGCTCAGTGCAGCCTTGAACTCCTGGACTCAAGCCACCCTCTGGCCTCAGCCTCTCGAAGTGTTGGAATTATAGGCGTGAGCCACCATGCCTGACCTCTTTTCATTCTTCATTGCCTTCTTCAGTGCATAGCTTTTGGGGTTATTTTGACTCTAGTAAGTAATTGTTTTATCTGGCAACATGCTAGCAGGCAGAACATTTGCCATCTTGAGAAGCTTTTGGTCTGAAGGCAAATTTGCCCAGACAAAAATAAATGTTTTTGTCCTCGTGGCTAGCATGAGTGTTTTCTTTGGGACAGCGAAGGCAGCCATTTTCAAAATGGTCTCCCTATCTTTCAATGGGGCCAGTGCCCTCTGCTGGAAGGTTTGTCAGCATTGCCTCAGAGTAGGCTGGGTCAAATGGTTTGAAAATTTAGAAGACGCCAGAAGTCTGGATTGTTTCAACAATCCAAAGAGTAGGAACATTTTGCGATGGCTTCCTTTGTATTAAGTCATTGTTTTTACATGTATTCTGATTTCTCAGCAGAGCTTATTATTATTATTTGTAGATTAACCCAAACTTCCTTTCCATCTTTCCATCTATAAACTCATCCAGTCTTCGGTTGACAATTATAATAACCACATCAACAGAACCGTACTTAATGTTTACTGAACACTTAATTAACAATGTACTAATCACTGTGCCTATGCATATAACCTCCATTTCCTTCTCAATAGCTGTATAACACAGAGGCTATTACTATCATTAACACATGAGGAAACTGAGACTTGAAGAGACTAAGTGAAGTAACTGATCACACGACTTGTGATGAGGGAGAACACCCTCGAACTCATAGCCCATATTTCTAATCCTATGCTATCCTGTTACATTCGTTAATTCATCTTTTCTTTCATTTAGTCATGAAGTTTCCTTTCTTCATGTGACGCATTATTGATCTAAGGAAGCACTATTGGATGTCTGGTGTCATTTTGAATTTACTCCTATTTATTTAAATAATTTTATTTAGCTAATTATCATTTTCTGTTTCTGAAACCCTAGACAGATGATAAGTTGTTTTTCCCCAAATGTGGACTCTGATTGGAGATGCAGAATTGTCAAAGGGGACTGGATTCTTAAGCATTCAATTGCTCATGAATCTCTCTAAAAATATTACATATGAATAACATTCATGTGCATCAGAATATACCCAAGACATTGTAATTTATAGCCTTTCTTATTACTTTAAAAGCCTGGGATTCTTGTAGAATATGGTTTAGTGGGTCAAACATTCCCTTTCCTCTCATTTATCAGGCTTTTGATCTCATGTCAGCCCTGAACGTTGGCACACCCGACCCACAGCCATGTGCTGGGAGGATCACACATGCACCAACCAGGCCCCTTCCGTTTTGAAAACTTGCGGGGATGTGGGTGCTACAGTCCCGCCTGGGTAAGCAGAGGAGGTATTGAGTTCCCCAGTCCTCACTGCCCCTTTGTCTATTATTATTTTATAGTTTTGTTCTGCATTCCTTCCACTCAACCTCCAGTCCATAGAAGCCTGTTTCTTTATTAGTTGCATATGTCTGCACCCTTTTACCTCAGCAGGGAAGACAAAATATTCTGGAGGGTTTGGAGGCCTGGGATGGACAGCTAATCCATCCCCAGCTTGAACTAATCGTCGGGCCAATGTGCTATTGTACTGGGCCCTGTTCTGTGCAGCTGAGCTGTGGGGTTTCAATTTGTAGGAGCATAAACAGATACTAAAGTTGGAAGAACGGCTCGGTCATTTGTTAGCAGAGTTCAGATCAAATTATCACAGCGGTCCCCTGCTGACAGGCTGAACAATTACCTCCTTTTTTCTTGATCTTTAAATGTTTTCTGTTTCACTTAAGCCTCAGTAAATAATTTACTTCTCATGGGCTTCATTTATTGACACAGAGAGGCTTGATTTATTTAATTTTGTTTCTCTGCCGCCTTCCAAGAAAGGAGTCTTCATAATGTTGTGTTGCAATCTCTCTCCAAATGATAAGTTTATCATGGTAGGCTGAGGAAGCGGTTTAATGATGTGACTATAAATTATCTGGTTTTTTAATGAGAAGTTTAGATGCCCAAACTCTAAAGCCGATTTTTAAAGCTTTAAACCAGAACCCAGGCTCTGTCTCTTGAAAAAGTTAAAATCTAGAGTCAGAAACTGGTATAAAGAGAGATCCCTGAGATTTGGGAATCTGAATCCATAATTGGATTATTCAAAAGCCAGGAATTTGATGATTCTTTTCAGGAAAATGGAGCATATCGTGTCCATTCTGTCTGCCCTATCTCAGCATAGATTCATTGATGTTCTGCGTGAGTTCACCGGAATTAACTTCAACATTTGTTTTCACTCTTTCTTCCCTTCCCCCAGTTTCAACCCTTGACTTTCACTCTCCCATAGTTACATTTGTCTGCTTCTTACAGTCCTACTGGGACGGATTTATCATCATTTGCTAACATATCTGTCTCAAAATCTCAGCTTTGATCAGCTTGTATTTTATAACTTACATCTGTTCTACATTTAACCTTTTGTAATGCTGTTTTTCAAAAATATTACCTGATCTAACAAAAGAATTGTACCAGAGTGAGAGCTCCAGAGTGCAGATTTAAAAAAAAAAAAAAAAGAAAAAAAAAAGCGCCAAACATACCTGCCTACTTGACCATATTTTTATTAATCTTCCAGAGTTACCCTTTCATTAAATATATAAATCCATCATTTCTCCCACCTCATGATGGGACCTCAGTTGATCCAGGGGCTTTGTGCTCCCCGTCTGCTCTTGTCCCATCATCTTGACCTTCCTTCACCTGGAATTCATGCCACAGCGCAAGGCTGTGTGCGGGGTACTTCTGCAGAGGCCCACGGCTGGAATTGGAGCCAGCGGACTTCCTGTCCCAGTGGCCTGTCCCGGGGGTACCAGAGATCTTTTCTAGTGGGTTCTGACTTCCACAAGGTTTGGATTCAATTTCTTTTGCTTATTTTATTTTAATAAAGTTGATTTATTTTTACCAATGAATTAGGAAATATTTACAACACCCAAAGAGGTCTAAAAAGTCACATAATAAACGTCCATGTAGCCACCACCCACCTTAAGAAATACAATATTGTGAATATAGTAGGAGGCCCCTTCTATGTATGCTTCTATCTCAAATTCCATCCCCAAACCCCTTCCTCAGAGAGTAAGACTGCCTTGCCATTCCCAGGTATTTCTTCTTGAAGGTAAACTTTAACTATTTAGTTTATTTCCCTACACAAGATTTTCTATACTCTTCTGTCCCTTCCTTCCTTTTTTTTCTTTTTTTTTCCTTTTTTGTAAAGAGGAGATCTTGCTATATTGCCCAGGCTGGCCTCAAACTCCTGGCCTCAAGCTATCCTCCCACCTCAGCCTCCCAAATTGCTGGGATTACAGGTGTGAGCCACCACACCTGGCCCTGCCTTTCTTTATCCATGTTGGTATGTGTAGTGCTAAGTAGATAGTTTCATTGCCACAGAATATTCTATTTTATGATGAACACTTATTTTTTTTTCAACTTTCTTGCTGTCACAATTAATGCTTTATGAAAATTCTAGTCTGTGTCTCCTGGGGCACATACATAAGAGGTTTCTTAGGGTGCATAATGGAGAAAGAGTAGCTGATTCACTTAGATACTTCTCTACTTGATTAGATATTGCCAAACTCTTTTCCAGAAATGGTTGTGCAATTTCACACTCTCCCAAATGTTGATGGGAATGTCATGGTATCTCCCAGCCATTTTAATTTTCATTGATTTGCTTATTAACAAAGTTGAAATGAGATCATACAAAATAATACTGCTTATCACAGTGTCTGGCACATAGAAAGGATTCCATTCATGTTAGTTATGATTATGACTATTTCATGAAGCAATCTTGTACCGTAGTTAAAACAGTAATTACTTTTATTTCATAGGTGAGAGATCAGGATCTGGAAACATACTGGCTAACATGTTAGATCCGAGGAAATGTAACCTGTGCAGATGCCAGGGGTGGCCAGCAGCCTGTGACTCAGAACTGAGTTGCTGGCGTCATCACACATGGGAAGACTGTGGCAGGCTCAATGGGGCTGCCATCTTGAACAAGCCTTCCCATCTTTCTGGATTACTTTTATACTCACTCTGGGTCTAGACACAACACGAGAATGTGAAATCAAAGTTGGGCTCCCTTTTGTGGCTTGGGGAGATGACAGTTGGCCGTTGGTTACTCCAACCTCAGTTCATCCCTCTAGTAGGGGAGTTATACCCAGGCAGATGAGGTCTCCACAGAACCAACTGTAGATAGATCTTAGCTGCTCCCTTCCCTGCCTCCAGCCTGCCCCTGACACCTGAAGGCCGTAGATTACTTTACCAATCTTTTAAGGCAAGAATTGAGTCCACCTTCCCACGATCAAGCTGGAAGAAGATATTTTTGGAGGCACATATGAGTCATTCTGATGACGGATGATGATGGTATTGATGAAGATGACAATGAGGATGAGGAGGAGGAGAAGGAGTAGGAAGCCTACCACACATTTTGCTTTTGTATGCCAAACACCATGTAGACATCTTATGTACATTCTCTGTCCTCTTTAGAGCTCCTGATAACTCTGTTAAGGGGACAGTATTATCTCCATCTTACAATCCCAGTAGGGTTAGAAAAACCATAAATAAGTGGGCTCAGGGAAACCCTGGTTGGGGGAAAAAGTAGGACTCAGGATATTCCATCTTTATGTAAGTATTTCTGAGTCCCAAACCCTCATCCTTGTTTATATTACAAAATGAATTTTCTTTGACAGAATCAACCATGGACTGTGCAAATTAGTCCTCTGTGGCTTCAAACACCCAGGGCTCCAGGACACAAACAAGTTACCGATTAACTTAAAGCTCCATTTCTGGAGTCCCCATCCCCTCTAAGGAGATCTTCAAGCACAGTTCCTGCCACAGGGCCAGTGCCTGGGGAGTCAGGTGATAGCTTCAGCTCCACATCTTAGTGCTTTGGATTAGGGGAAGGAGATACACTGCTTCCCTTCCAAGGTTGAGATCGGACCATGCACTTTTTTCTCTTGATTTCCAGAATGTATGGGAATGGCTAAGGTTATCAAACATACCTCTCTTGATGGTGCAGAAATCTCTTTCTCTCTCTCTCTCTTTTTTTTTTTTTTTGTTTTTTTTTTTTAATGCCAAATTCTACCCTTTGAAAAATGCAGAAGCCTACGAAAGATTAAGACTACAAACAAGCTTAAAACACATCTTAACTGCACTCACAAAGGTCGCAGGTGTAGGCAGGTCAAAGTGATATCTTGTTCTCCTAAATATTTCAACAGATAAACAAACTTTTGATTGCGTTATCTGCTCGAAAAAATGACTTTGAACTTTCCACCAGCACCGCCTACTTGGGTTTACTCAAACCCACAGAGGCCCAGCCCACCGATAAAGAACCTTGAGTGGTCGCCTGATGGCTGGGGCCTTTCATCTCACCTGGGCTGTGTACACGAGCCGTTTGCTTAGCTTGGCTCTGCTATCCTGAGGACCTTTTAAAAATCCTCCCATTTATTAGGATCTAACACCCAATCTGTAAATAAACCAGGAGAAAATATAGATTTCAGCAGCAGCCTGGAGTGTGGTTCACTTTCAGGCACGCCAGTTCCTCCCTCTCGCCTCATTATTTCTCTCTCGCTCTCTGCATCTCCTCTTTCTTCCTCTACCCTCCCTCCATTTCTCCTCCCCTTCATCCTGCTTTCCTTACCTGCTTCCCTTCTTTCCTTCAACCACTTGCAGATAATAAAAAGAAAATCGATTGGCTGTATTTTTTATGTAGACGTCTTAAGTTCATGAATCAAGAAAGAGTACAGCATGGTGCCAAAGAACACAGATACAGAGCCAGATGCCGGGATTTGGATTCTGGTGGTGCGTCTCCTAGCTGTGTGACCCTAGGCCATCTAAATAACCTCTCTGTGTCTCAGTTGTCTCATCGGTAAAAAGGGAAATAATAATAGCACCCACCCCACAAATTTGTTGTGAGGATTAAATCAATTATATATGTAAAAGACTTAGAGCAGAGCTTGGCACATGGTACCCACTAAATCGTTGCCAGCACTATTATTATTATATGATTATTAACATGCAGGAAGCTTTGTGGGTTGTTTGGCTGGAATACCAGTGGTCTCTGAAAGAGCCATTCTCCACTGTGTGGCCTTGGACAAATGCTTCCATGATCAGGACATGGCCCTCTGAAGTCTGGATCTCCTACCATTGTGCCTGGCACCCCTCATTCCCTTGAGGACAAAGAAGAGAAGACAATGGATGTGACTACCCTCCACTCCCAGGTGCCAGGCTGATAGTGCTGTCTGACACAGTGTCTCCTTTGCGCTTCCATCCCCCAGCATTCAAAGATGGCAGAGCCTATCTGGTGGCAATATTTCAAATGTGGAGAGATGCTGTGATTAGGCTGGTCAAATCAAGCCCCATGGAGAGGCTTGCAGGTAGGAACTTTTTGTGCTCAGGGACACCTCACTGAAAGTGAATGCAGCCACCGCTTGGCCATGCCATATCCCTGGGGAAACAGCACCTGAACCCATGCAACTACTCAACCACTTGGCTGTGGCCAGCAGGAAATAGGACCTGAGGCCTTGCTCCCTTCCTGTTCTGGGCCCACCATGGGGCGTCAGATTCTCCAGCAGGCCCAGGGCAGTTTGGATGGATTTTGTCTTTCCCCGAGGCCAGTTTTGGGACTCTGCCTCTTCTCATTGTCTGTTGTGCCAGAGGAAAGCCCCCTGCCTGTTTCTCAGAGAGCCAGTGTCAGCAGAGGTGGCTTCCCCAGGATGCCAGGGGACAGAACACAGAGCACCTTCTCCAGCCTCTTTGGAGCCCTTTCTTCTCTAGGAATTGCCTCAAATGGAACTGGAAGCACTGGCCACCATCTTTCCTTCTCTCAGGCCCCACAGTCACTGTTGCTGGAAACAACATTGAGAAACCTAAGGAGGCATCTGGCTCATAGTAGACACTCCATAAGTATTTGTTGAATGAATGAGTCAATGAATGAGCAAGAGAGTCAAAGAAAAACATCAAGAGAGAGGAGAAAAGGAAACCAGGGTGAGCTTTGCAATGCTGAATAGCAAACGTAACCTGAGTCTTCAATACAAAACCCAGTTCTGCTGCATTCTGGCTGCATGGCCATCAGCAAGGTATTCTACCGCTCTGACTCTTCATTTCTTCACCTGTGAAAAGGAGATGACAGTACTTAACCATGCAGTGTTTGTTGTCAGGATTAAAGGTAACGAAAGGAGAAGACATTGCATAGAAGACATGGCTGTGGTTGTCTGCCAGCACAGGTGTCACTGCTGTGGTTGTTTCTCTGCTATCGGATATGAAGGAAGTAAAAAATAAAATAAAATAAAAATAAAAGAGTAGGAATCCCTGAGACCTTTTGCATACAAGGCCCATGGAGAAATACCACTTATAAGAGATTATCTTCCTTTAAGCCTCAGATTGTCCCCTCACTTATTTTTTTTTTTTTTTATTTTATTTTATTGAGACAGAGTCTCACTCTGTAGTCCAAGCTGGAGTGCAGTGGAGCGAACATGGCTTAGTGCAGCCTTGACTTCCTGAGCTTAGGTGATCCTCCTGCCTCAGCCTCCCAAGTAGCTGGGTCCACAGGCTTATGCCACCATGCCTGGCTAATTTTTAAAATTCTTTGTAGAGACAAAGTCTCCATTTGTTTCCCAGGCTGGTCTCAAACTCCTGGGCTCAAGCTATCTACCTGCCTTGGCCTCCCAAAGTGCTGGGACTATAGGTGTGAGCCACCACACCCAGCCTATCCCCTAACTTCATTTGTACCCACATCCGTCAAATGATAAGCAGGACCAGGCAACTAAGTGGGCGGCCATATTAGCTTGAGGGAGGTGACAATTTCGTTTCCTATGTAAGAATGTGTTTGCTTTGAGCAGCATAATTGCAGTCTGAAGTTCTATAATTCTTACAACTTGATGAGATTCTAGTTTGCCTCTCCCATGGAAGGAAGTTGCTAGGTGTCTTTTTTTTTTTTTTTTTTTTTTTTTGAGACTGAATTTTGTTCTTGCTGCCCAGGCTGGACTGCCATAGTGCGATCTCGGTTCACTGCAACCTCTGCCTCCCAAATTCAAGTGATTCTCCTGCCTCAGCCTCCCAAGTAGCTGGGATTACCGGGTCCTGCCACCACACCTGGCTAATTTTGTATTTTTAATAGAGATGGGATTTCACCCTGTTGGCCAGGCTGGTCTCAAACTCCTGACTTCGGGTGATCCACCTGCCTTGGCCTCCCAAAGTGCTGGTATTACAGGCATGAGCCACCGAGCCCAGTGCTAGGTGTGTTAATAATAAGTTCCCAGTAAGGAGCTGAGAAAGACAGATGTGTGAGGTCTAAAAAGAGAGGGCATGCAGGCAGGATTATCTAAATAGATGCACTTTGATTGGTGCAGTGTGATGATTCAATTCACCAGTGCAGTGTGATTCATCAATTCAATGCCCCTTGTTGAATACTTACTGTATGCCAGGCACTGCAGTGGGTACTCTGCATTTTTAACCAGCTTATAAGGTAGATGCTCAATATTACCTACCTCCTACAGAGGAGGAAACTGAGATGCCAAGGAGTTAGGTCCCTCGCTTTGGATTACACAACTAACTAGGGCAGAGCCAGACTTCAAACACTGGTCTTTAGAACCCAATGGCTTGTTTGAAATACACTGTCTGCTAAGGGCCCACACCTCTCTAGGGACCAGCCACAAATGGTAGGCGATGATGGATACACCCACATACTTTTAAATATTTCTTTAGGGCTGGACACAGTGGCTCATACCTGTCATTCCAGCTACATGGGAGGCTGAGGCAGAAGGATCACTTGAGCCCAGGAATTAGGAGGCTGCAGTGAGCCATGATCACATCACTGCACTTAAGTCTGGGTGACAGGTTCTTACCTGTCTCAAAAAAAAAAAAAAAAAAAAAAACAGTTGCCTACATTTCAATGTTATGAGATTTGGCCAGGTACAGTGGCTCATGCCTATAATCCCAGCACTTTGGGAAGCAGAGGCAGGTGGATCATCTGATGTCAGGAGTTTGAGACCAGCCTGGCCAACATGGTGAAACCCTGTCTCTACTAAAAATTAGCTGGGCATGCTGGTATGTGCCTATGATCCCAGCTACTAGGGTGACTGAGGAAGGAGAATCGCTTGAACCCGGGAGGCAGAGGTTGCAGTGAGCCAAGATTGTGCTACTGCCTTCCAACCTGGCTGACAGAGCAAGACTCCATCTCAATAAATAAATAAATAATAAATAAACGTTAGGAGATTTTACATTGAATTCTGGACCTGAGGCTTATCATGGCACATCAGAAGACCTGGAAATGTACCTTATGGATAGCCCTCCAGCAATGACTGCCAAGAATGGACTAGAAGCTGTCCCCCTTAGGAAAGACATGCAAGCTCCAACTAGCCCAGACCCCACCATTCCCTATTGCCCATTGTCTGCCAGCTTCCTTCATTTTCTTTCCTTTCTGCTCCCTGTGCATGTCTGAGTTCAAGATCCCTGCCCTAGCCTGTATGAGGCCCTCCCTTCAAGGGTTCCTGGAGGAATCAATAGCAATATTAACTTGGCCTTTACAGCATGGCAAGACTCAAATTGGAGGTCATGGTGAGTGGGGGCGGGGAGGCACTGGAATATGCTATCAGCAACACAGGCTGTTCCAACAAGCAGATGTCTTTCCTTGAGGGGGCGCCATCTTCCCCTCCTCCCTGCACCCTGGTGCGTGCCCCAAGACTCAAAAATCTGACAGCAGCTTGTTATCCTACCTCCCTCTGCCAAAAGCCCTCTGTGGCTCCTATTGAACCCATTTTATTTATTTCACTTGATCTCCAAAGAGTCCAGACTCATTACAGGCCTTGTTAAATGCTGCCCTCCCACAGCTCTATGGGGAAAGCAGCTAACCTGATCAATAGAACCAAACTTTAATTTTTCTTATGCAGCCATGGCTATTCGTGTGGGTAAAGGGGAGAAGAAAGGGTGGTGGTGGTTGGAGGGGGAGTCTTAAAACAGCATAGTGATGATTTCCCATTGCCTTGAGGAATAAATGATGTTGCTTCAATTTTGGCTTGAGTTAAACTTGATGCAAACAACACTGTAAATGGGTCAGGCAGTCAAGAAAGCCAACAGTTGGCCACGTTCGTGCTAACTCTTGTCTTTTTGTTTTTGCCAGAGGAAAAAAAAATTCTAATTTCTATCAGTCTAAATTGAGTTGGGGAGCATTATCAGCTGGAAGGACCCTTCTGATTTGACAGGCTCCACTGTATGATGATTAATTACTTCTCAGCTTCATTGGACTTTTCTAATTTCCTTTTGCCACTGGCTGGAGGCACCGCGCGATAAGTACTGCTCTTATTATTTTGTGCAAAGGAAAATGTCTATTACGCTCTGTCGTACAAGCGAGCAGAATGAAAAGACAGCTGATCAGGAAACTCACAAGCTCCTCTATCTTTATTTGGTCTCCCCTGGCCTCCCTTCATCGCTTGTTCTAAGACAGAGGTGGCCACACACGGTTTCCTGTCAAAATAAGAAGATAAAATCATAATCTCTATCAGAGTACTTGACATTTTGAAATTTGTATAATGATTTCATGGGATTTAATCCTCCAGCTCACCACAAATCCTCCTCCAAATGCAAATGCAACAAAATATTATACTGAAAAATGCAGGGCCATTCCTCTCCATCGACCCGTTTATTTGGTCATAAATTAAATTTGGGGGTTGCCTTATAATATGTAATACTCAAATGAGAACAGCAACAACTATTATTGTTATTAATTATTATAAGGACCATAATTGAATTTGGAAGGACACCATTTCCTTTTCTGACTGCATCTGAGACCTAAATTATAGGTGTAGGTTTGTAAGAGCATCTCCTAGAAGGACGTGGCCGAGGGGCTGGCTGGCTGCTTATGATGATCACAGACTTTACCATAATGGACAATTGAGAATCTGCAGAAGCTGTTTGTTTTCCTGGAGAGGAGAGAGATGAAAACGTATAAGGAATCCCACTCCTGCAGCCCTTTCTGCCTGCTAATCCTCAGGCCAGCACTGATATTGCGTGTTGATTCAGGTACTCTCAGGGACGTGTTTACTGAGGCAGGAAAAGCTCCATTGAGCAAACCATGGCTGCATTTCTCTATGTCCCCACCTGCCGAGGAAGCTGCTGATTTTACAGAGTCTTACTTCAAAGCAAGGGAATAGGCAGGAGAAAGACAAGACGGCAGAAGGCTGGGCTGGAAGCCCAAAACACTGGGTTCCCATCACAGTCCCATGCTAGCTTTTGAATTCTACCTGTCTGCTATTGCTGTTTTGTTTGTTTATCTTTAGGGGAATGAAAAGGAGGCTGGGAGCTACTGAAGGAGAAAAGAGCCATTTAGTTTATCTTTCTAATAATGATAATATTAAGTAGCATTTAGTAAATACCTACTATCTTCCGGGCACTGTGCTGAGTGACTTATGTGCATTATCTCCTCTGATTCTTGCAGCCCATTTGATGTTGGTGCTGTTATGAACCCATTTTACAGACAAGAATACTTGGGCTTCAATATTAAATATGTCATCAGGCAGGAATCATGTAGTCAGTAAGTGACAGTCGGTGTTTGACACCAGGACTGTTGTTTTCCCAGCTTCTCTGTTCTACCTTCTCATATTTTCTTTTCTTTCCTTCCTTCCTTCCTTGCTTCCTTTCTTCCTTCTTTCCTTCTTTCCTTTCTCTCTTCTTTTCTTCCTTGTTTCCTTCTTTCTTTTTTGAGAGAGGGTCTTACTCTATTCCCTCCAAGCAGGAGTACAGTAGCACTGTCGCTTCTCACAGCAGCCTCAGAATCCCAAGCCCAAGCAATCCTCCCACCTCAGTCCCCTGAGTAACTGGGACTACAGGCACACACCACCATGCCTGGCTAATCCTTGTTATTATCTGTAGAGACAGGATCTCCCTATGTTTCCCATACTGGTCTTGAACTCCAGGGTTCAAGCAATCCCAAAGTGTTGGGATTACAGGTATGAGCCACTGTGCCTGGCCTCATATTTCTACCTCTTTTTTTTTTTTTTTCTTTTGCAAAAAATCCTGATGATAATGTATGTGGTGAAGAATACAGGCTGGGTGAACAAAGTCTGGTTTTTTTCATTCACATACTCTGTTCGTTATCCTCTCGCTTACGTCTCTATTTGTTACACAAGCATTTATTGAGTACATTTTATCTGTCAGATACTGAACTAGGCTCTAGGATTCCCCAGATAAAATTCCCAGGGTCCTTGCTTTCCAGCTCAGACTAGGATCAACAGAAAAATGACTAAAACATTAAAACCCAGAGCAAGAAATGCTATCATCCCAATACATAAGAGAGACTAATTTCACCTGAAGAAATGAGAGAGGTCTCCAAGAGCAGTTGACATTTGACCTGAGCCTGGGAGGACATTTCAGCAGAGAGAACAGTCTGACCAAAAACTAAGAAGTCAGTCTGGTGAGGCCAGTTTGTGGGATACTTGGGTGACTGAGGAGATAGAGCCACCAGAAACCGAGGCTAGGAAAGTAGTCTTGGTCAGACCCTGAGGCATATGAATGAGATTGACTTTAATTACATCTCTGAAATGAACTGTTTGTGACCTCAAGCAAGTCTCTTTCCGTGTATGGGCCTCAGTTTCCCCATCTGTGCAATGCAGTCATTAGCCTTGACCAAAGATTGAAAACCAATGGCCCATAGGCTGGATCTGGTCCACAGATGTGCTTCCTCTAGTCTGCATATTACTTTCTTAAGCAGAGAGCCACTATGTAAGAGCTTATATCAAAAATCCAGATTTCTATCTTATTTTCAAAATAACGTTGTGACTTTGGCACCTACATTTCCACCCAGCCAGAGGTGGCTGGAGCTAAGAAGCAGACACGTGGTTTATATGCACTGAGTGCTTTTCAGTTCTCCACAATCTTCACCACTCCTTATCACATGTCCCACACCAGGGCCAACTAAAAATGGTCATTTATCCTTATGTTTGCATTGCTGATTAGTGTTTTTTTCCAAGCATAGAGAAAATACACCTCTGTGATCACAATGCAATAAAAGTGAGAAAAGAAAAATCTAGATGAAGAGAGCACCACCTTTTAAGAAAAATAGTACAGCATATTTCTGTGTCGAATTAAAGAATATTTCTGTGTATTTTGTATAAATAAAAGGGTACCTGTGTTGAAAGAATTGAGCTTCATTTATCCAGTGCTCCTGCTGGCATCTGGCATCTGAGTTTTTGCCCTGGGCTTTGTGTGTCGATAAAACTTCACTCTGGCTTCTGAGCAGGCCTATTATGGGACTTCAGATTCAGGGCTCTGCCAGTGACACAGAAGACCAGGGAAAAAGCAGGTTTCTAGAGGCCGTGACTGCCTCCAAAGGTGCCCCTTTGTGCATGAACCCTCCTCTGTGGCTTTCTCTGAGAGGTGTGTGTACTAAGCATCCTTGGATGAGGAAGCTCCAGCTGCTGGCTAGTCTTTCTGGAACAAGGAGTCTATCACCCATTAGTATACGATGACCTGCCTCACAGTTGTCCAGGAAGAAGGACAGGGCTAGGTCATTGGTATGGCATCAATGAGCCATCCTGTGTCACGAGTGGTCTGATGAGCTGAGTCTGGGTAAACTGTGGCTTACATTTACTAATCAGAACACTTCCCACTGTGATAGATCCTTCACCTTCATGCCCTTTGCTATGTAACTTGGTAGTGCCCACCCTTTGATTCTGGGCTTGCTCGTGTGACTTGCTTTGGTCAACAAGATGTTGGCAAACATCCACCAAGTGAAATATGCTTGTACATTTCCACTTCCTCTCTTGCCCCTCTGCCTTTTCCATGAGAAGACACTGAGGCCAACCAGATGGAAGATGAGTTTTATGGCACAGAGCTGAGTTGCCCCAGGTGGCTAAGCCAAGGGCATCCTAGACCAACAGCCATGATCCTGAAGCATGGGAGAGTGCCAGCCAAGATCAGCAGAGTCCCCTAGCCAAACCTGCCAACCAAGATCAGCAGAGCCCCCCAGACAACCCACACTTGACCACAGACTCATGAGTTAGGCCAACCACGACCAGAATCCCATAGTCAAACTGCAGATTCAGGAGCTAAAGAAATACTTATTGCTTAAGCCACTGAGTTTTGGAGTGGGTCATAGCATAGAATTATTGTGGCAACAGACAAGTCATATACCTGCCCCCAGTGCTTATTTCTTCCACAACAGCACAATCCATCTCCCCCATGTCAGCAGCTCCTACCGCTTGTCTTGTCTTATTCTTAGAAGAAATGGTTCAAAGCTCAAAGTGTTTGTTGTCTTTCAGATGTGGGTGTGGGGCTTAACTCTCCCAATTCCCAACTCTGTGACCTTTCATAATCACTTCACTGCTTGAAGCCTCAGTTTTCTCATCTGTTTAATGGGGATGGTGATAATACTACAAACAGTACCTGCTCCCTAGCATAATTATCATGGTTAAAAGAAAAAGGCAGGTAGAACATTCAGCACAGTGCCTGCCACATAGTAAATGTTCAATAAATGTCAACTAGTATCACTGTCATCCCTTCTCCTTTCCTCTTTCTATTCATGCCTCAAACTGTTGGTAGAGTTTTGTCCTTCCACACAGCAGGGAGTACCCATGAAACTCTTTCAACCTGCATCATACTCTATGATGACAGAACACATACTTGCAGAATTTCCCTCTGGCAAGAACCATAAACAACACCTAGTTACTACAAGACCAGAATCCCCACTGCCATCCTAATATCCCGTAGGTCAGGGGTCCCCTATCCCCAGGCCAGAAACCACTACTGGTCTGTGGTCTGTTAGGAACTGGGCTGCGCAGTAGGAGGTGAACAGCAGGTAAGTGAGGATTACCACCTGAGCTCCATCACCTGTCTGATCAGCAACTGCATTAGATTCTCATAGGAGTCCAAACCCTATTGGGAACTGTACATGCAAGGGATCTAGGTTGCATGCTCCTTATGAGAGTCTAATGCCTGATGATCTGAGGTAGAACCGTTTCATCCTGAAACCATCATTCCCTGCCTCCTGCCCACCCCAGACCATGGAAATTTGTCTTCCATAAAACCAGTCCTTTGTGCCAAAAAGTTTGGGGACCACTGCTCTAGGTCATAGGCAACCCACATAAGCATACTCAGACATACTAGGCATGACTTTACACTTAGAAAGCATAATCAATGACACATTCTAGAAGACAAGGTCTGTGCCCCAGAGGGGCCAATAGTGCAGAAAAATGAGATTCCTGTATAGTGTGACTATCGGTGTTTCCCCAAGTGTGTACTAAGAGAATAGTTCTATATGGTACCCCCAAATAAATCAATGAACAAACAAATAAATCAATAAATAGGATCATCTACAGACAAATACATTTGATACATTCTGAGCCAAACAGACTTCATTGTGGCAGGGCTTTTCCAAACCTTGCTAGGATAATGTTTATCATTTCTCTCCAGGAAGGAGGTAGAGAATGTTACGTTTTCGAAAGTGCTTCGACCACAAAGACTTTGTCTTTGGAGCAGTGTTTTATATGACTAGTAGGTCATGGCATATCATTTTGGGAAAAACAATTTGGACATCAAGTTGGTAGTAAGGCTGAAACTGGAGATGAAGCATCCCCCTAGCAGAGAACTTCTCTGCCTCATGGAGAGCAGCAGGGGAGGAATCGTTGCTCTCTTTCTTATTGTCCTTGGCTTTTTTGTTTGGGTCTGTCCTTACTCCCCTGTTTGTTTTGCCACCAATAAGACCCAAAGGTTTGACTTTCCTTGGTCAACCCTTTTTTTCCTATTTTTAGAGTGAACTGTGCAGTCAGATGTGGACAATTCCCGATTTCTCCCTTGTCATGTGAATGCACAAGAAGACAGATGTATCTTCTTTGTGCCAGAATGAAGGAGGGGTGCTAGAAACATTATTACCTCTTCATCATCACCCCAATCTGCTGAGGTTTGAATAGAATTCTGTCAGGGTCACTGACAGGTTTTTTTGATTAAAAAAAATAAACAGACATACAAGATACCATTACATTTCATCTTGGGACAATTGCTCTCTAAGCAAAGTGTGTTATTTTCCTGTAGGTAATCCCTTACTAGATTGTGGATTTTCCATGTTCGACATCAGTCACTACAACCAAAAAGCAACGAGCTGTGTTATTGACAATGTTTTAATTACAACACATAAAAGACACAAGGCAGCAAAGACAAGGAAATTATCTGACTGTAGTGGCACTCATATGTTTAAGAAAACTCAGTGGTTGTGGTTCCAGCATGAAGCATTATATATTTTCTACTAATGCTAAAAAATTCTAGTAGCATGTGTGGGATTGTTTTAAAGGAAATAATATCTTCATAGAAACGATTGTCTTTGCCAGTACGATAAATGAAATTAGGAGCTCTTAGAATGGTGGGCTTGCAACAATGTTGGTGTGAAATATAATCGTTGAATTGCTTTGTTCTTTTTTCCAATAAAAGGTGGAAGCTATTGAGTGTTGTTATTAGGCAAGCTAAGCTGGGCTTCTGTACAGCATAGTTTTGTGTGTCTGAACCAGCAGAAGCTTTTGAAGTCCCTCGATTCCTTCTGCTTGCTAATTCTTCCATTTGTTTGATTTTTGGTACAAAGAAAATGAAAGAATATGATGAGATTATGGCATTTTAAGTCAATATTTATTAAAAAATCAATCTAGATGAAAATCTGCCCATCCCTCTAATTAGATGAGGCAACTTGAGGTTGATTTTTAATTGCAAAAGTAATTACACGGAGCAGATAGCCAGTGACATTTGATTATGTAGGTGATTGATTAAAAAGCCGAGCTCACCGAGCAGATTGTCAGCCAGGGAATCCAGACAAAAGAGCAAATTAAAAAAGTTGTCCTGTTAGTAATCACAAAATTCAAGGATGAAATTACAGAGCCAAACACCTCCATTGCCCCCTCATCCTCATCACTCACTCCGCACGCATTCACTCCAACGCCTGATAAAGAAATGGATTAGTGTGAAATTAATTGAAGGGGAAAAAAACCCTGAACTGAATTCATGGCGGAGAATAGGGCTTTTAACAAGTTAAAACAAATTTCTCTAGCTTTATAACACAACTTTTTTTTTGGCAAGTGAGATGTTTTCATAAAATATCTTTTCAGAATGTTTGATGATATTAATTTATCTATTAAGAGAGAGGGAGGAGAAAAATCTCACTTTCTAGCAGAATAGGATATTAAGATGTCTTGCTTGTTACTCATTTCATTATAACATGAAAGCCTGGAGAACAGACTGTACATTTGGCAAGAGAATCCTTGGATTTGTAAACAGCCCTAGCTGACATCTTGGGCAGAATAATGAAGAGGCATCTCTGTCATTCAGGGGAGCCCCAGTGGTGTCCACTCGAGGATATTGTGGATAAAGGCGGAAGAGGTGTGTACCGGAGCAGTCCCCAAGAGAACAGTGGATCTGGCAGGGAGACTTAATCTCCCCATGCTTCTGTTGCCTTGTCTATAAAAATAGTGATAACAGCAACTATTCCAGGTCCCCAAAGGTCCCAGAAAAGCAAAAAGGAAACTGAGGCAGGACCACCCAGTACAGCTCTGGCTGCATAGAGAGTTCTATGCCGCCTCCCAGTGACTGCTCCTCAGTGCTGGTATGGACAGGATATAATTAACTAGTCAGGAGATAAAGTCCAAAGCACTGCTCACATCTATCCCTCTGCTTTGTCAGCAGATGCCATCCAGGCAGAGCATTGGACGGGCAGGATGTGTTCCTTACAATCCTCCAGGGCAGCTGATTTCAGCTGTTCCCAGGTTCAGAACCTATGTGTGCCACCGGGAGGTGCACATTTCAGTAGACAGATGTTTGGATTCCCAGTCTCTGATACTAGTTAATGTAGTCTCCTCCTTGTATTTGGTATTTCACTTTTTAAAATATCCATTTATTCCTCCAACACATACTTTTGGTAAGGTCATTTGATAATGTGGTTAAGAGTTCCCGCTCTTAGAAAGCAATTTAATGTTATCCATTGCAAGTGGAGTTACACATACCTTCTGCCCTAGCAATTCTTCTGGGTGTGAATCTTAGAAAAACATCTGCAGTGTACACTAAGAGACATATGCAAGAAGGTTCATGGCAGCATCTTTTTTATAATTGCCCCCAATTGGAAACAAACTAAATGGCCTGAAGAATGGGTAAATAAATAAAGGTGTATCAATCAATGGCAAACTAAATATGCAACAACATATCACAATCCAACATTAAGCCAAAGCAGCAAGGCACAAAATAATACATGCTAAATGATTTCAAGCATGTAGTTCAAAATCAAAGAAAGAAAATTATATTGTTTAAGAATCTGTAGGTGGTACCAGGAGAGGATTATAATCAAGGAGGAAGTACAGAGGGTCTCTGGGGTATTTGCAATGCCCTATTTATTTGTCTTCAGTGGTGGTTATCAAGTTTTTGTCCAACTGTACAGTTATGCTTTATGTTCTTCTCTGAATGTAGGCTGTATTTCACATACATGGGCACGGGCACATGAGGCTTTGGGACTGGACTGCCTTAGTTTAAATAATTTTTCCATATTTCCTATTTTAACTTCTCTTTGCCTCAGTTTTTTTTAATTTATAAACTAGACTTGATAATAGCATCTTCCCCATACAATCATTGAGAAAGTTATGTTAGTTAGTACACACACAAAATAGCTTTGAACTGGATCTGGAACATGATAAAGGTTTAGAAAATATTAGCCATCATCATTGTATTAGGTCATTCTTGCATTGCTATGAAGAAATACCTGAGACTGGGTAATTTATAAAGAAAAGAGGTTTAATTGATTCAAAGTTCTGCAGGGTTTACAGGAAGCATGGTGCGGGCATCTGCCCAGCTTCTGGGGAGACCTCAGGAAACTTACAATCATGGCAGACAGCAAAGTGGGAGCAGGCATGTCACATGGTGGAAGCAGGAGCAAGAGGAGGAGGTGCGACAACCACCAGATCTCAGAGCAAGAGCTCATTTATCACCTAAGAGGTGGCCCAAGCCATTCATGAGACATCCACTCCCACGATCCAAACACCTCCCACTAGGCCTCACCTCCAACACTGGGGATTACATTGTAACATGAGATTTGGGTGGAAGCAAATATCCAAAACCTATCAATCATCATCATCATCTTCATCATCGTTATTACCTAAGTGCCAGGTGTTTTGCTACATTTGAGTTCCAGATAGATGAATAAAATGCAGTCCTTGCTTTATACATGTACACACACACACACACACACAAACACACATTTCTAAATAGATACATATGAATTTTAAAATGTATCAGAAGAATGCTCAACAAATTCCTGACAGTGGCAGGGGGAAGTGAACTGCAGATATGATACTTCAACTTCATCTGCAATGTTTTATTTCTTGTATTGTTAAAAAAAGCATATCTTAATTTCATTTGTTACATTTTAGTTTAGTTTTTTTGTTTAGACAATGACTTGTAGTCTATATAGCAAAATGTTAACAAACATAAATTCTAGTGCTTGGGAATGTGAATATTTGTGATCATTATGTAGTTCTCGTTTTTAAAAAATTCTGGAAATAAAACAGAAAATATTGCATATGAAAAACATTCTATTAAGGATACATGCTAGGTTTTCTGGATGCCAAAGAAGGAAGAAGCTGATTTTCCTGAGGTGAGCATGGGAGGTTCTCGGGTGACATCTGAGTGGAATTTTAGAGATGAGAAGTTCATTCATTCACCAGGTGGACAGAGAGGATGAGGCACCCGAGTGGAATAGAATATAGCACAGCGAGTGGATTGCAAACACTTGCACATGCAATTCACGGAAGCCCCTTCTGGGCCTCAGTATTTCCATTTGTAAAATGAGTCCTTTTTCCTTCACTCACCTAACAGGCTCCAGAAAATATGGAGATTCCGCATGGCAAAAGCAGCTAAAGTCCTAGGCTTTTGACACAGCCTGCCCGTGTTGAAGTCCGGTTCTATTACTTACTGGCTTGAGACACAATCTCACTGTGCTTCTCTTGCCTTGCCTGTAAAAATAGTGCTAATGGTAGTTCAGTATTTACCTCATAAGACTTTTGTGAGGATTCAGGGAGTTGACGAACTTAAAATAGGTAGATCAGTGTCTGGCAAATGTTAAAAGCTCAAATAATAATAACAATAAATTAATAAATCCAAAAAATTATATAAATATCATTATTTAACATCTACAAATATAAATAGCTATTTAAATAATTATTTAAATTATATAGATATAAATAATTATAAAAATATAATTATATAAATATTAGAAACAGTTATATAAATTACATAATTATAAAAATGTCATACATATATATTAATTTTATAAATGTATAAATAAATCCTAATGATTGTTCAATAAATCCCCAATTTATTTATTAAATAATTATACATAAATAAATCCTCCCATTATTATTATTATTATTATGGGAGAATGTATTATTTATTTATTTATTTCCAGGTAGCTGTGACATCGATTCATTCCTCTTTTCAGAAGTTGTGGCTCCTTTGTCTCCTGCATCCATAGTGTCACAGGATCATGGGTCCCGCCATGTTGGTTGAGGGAGTCCTCACAGCCTGCGGCCTGGCCAATTCAGGTCACCTGGTTAATGTGCTTCCAGATTTACCAGGTAGCCCCGCTTCACAGCAGCTTCCTCCCGCTTTAATAGATTTTTTTTTTTTTTTTTGCTGGGATTTCATTAATTTTTACCCATCTACGTTTTCCCTTCTTATCTTTACTGTCAGCCAAATTCTCTACAGGCCTCAGGCAAAGCTCCCCCAAATCCATGCTCATTAACTTGCCCTCTCGAGGGGTCGTCCGTGAGACTACACAAAGGATACAATTGCTGCCTTTTCTTTTAAGCAGAGCTTTTGTGCAGAGCTGTTCTCTCTTTGCCAGGCACTATAAGGTAAACCTGCCCTAGCAGGTGGCCTCTGTCCTTAGATGGGGAGCAGTTATTGGTGAGGCTGCGGGCTGAAGTCCTAGGATGTGCCCAGGGCCAAGCAGAGGAGCGTCTTCTCCTGACTCACTCTGGAATTAGACGTTGTCGGAGAGGTTGGGAGGAGCTCAGCTTGGGATTAGATCCTAGGCTGTCAGAGCTGGGAGGAAATACAGCAAGACCTGGTCCTGAACTCTCATGGCACAGATGAGGAAACTGAGGCCCAGAGAAGGCAGAGTTAGGAGTCCAGCCAACCTTCCTGATTTCCAACCCATTCCTATCCCTGCCACATGAGTTAGCTCCTCTCCGCATCAGCCTCTCTAGGCATGGCAAATTGATGGCAAAAAATGGCCCCAGTGTTTTCTACCTCCTTGTAAACACATGGTTCCCAGTGGGACTGCAGCTTTTTACATAAAGAGATAGAGTCTGTTTCCTCATCCAAATGGGTATCATTTTCCTCAGGCTGACATAACAAAGTTCCACAGGCTGGGTTCTTTTCTTGCAGATCTGGAGGCTGGAAGTCTAGCAGTTCTGGGGGCTAGAAGATCAAGGCATTGGTGGGGTGGGTTTTTTTCTGAGGCCTCTGTCCTTGGATCTTAAGTGGCTGTCTTCTCCCTGTGTCTTCCCGTGTTCTTCCTTCTGTACCAGTCTGTGTCGTAATTTCTAAGGACACCAGTTGGATTGGCTTAGGGCCCACCCTAGTGTCCTCATTTTACATTAATCACCCCTTTAAAGAGTCTATCCCCAAAGACAGTCACATTCAGAGGTACTAGGACTTCAATGCCGGAAGCCTGGGCTAAACTTGTAACTGGCTTTGGCCAATAGACTGCGGCAGAAATGAGGGTGCCAACTCCCAGCCTAGGCCCCACAAAACTTGACATGCGTCTGTTCTCAGACCCTGCCAGTGGCCCCAACAGTGAACCAGCCTGGGCTAGCCCCCCAAGAAGCAGAGGAGACATCATCCTAGATGGGCCAATAGCCAGCCAACCTCCAAAAGGTGAGGAACACAGCCAAGATCCATGAAACAGACCCTCAGGTGACTTGATTGCTGACCACAGACACTTGAGTGAGTCCAGCCCAACCCAGAAAAACCACCCATCCTAACAGCAGACCCACGAGCTAAATAAATGTTTTCAAGTTTAACCCACTGGATTTTGTGTGTGTTTGTTATGTGGCATACTATAGTAGATAACTAATACACTAGTTCAAATTAATTTGTAGCTGCTTAGCATCCATCTCTCTTCCTATAGTTAATAACCTTCATTCATTGCACAATTTAGTCTGGTCACATGTATGAGCTCATCCAAATATTTTATTTTCATTTTTCAGATCAAGAACCTGAGCCAGAGAAAGTGTGTGACTTGCCCAAGGTTGCATATGTATGTTTGCAACAAGAATCAAAATCTGAACTCAGGCAGTCTAGCTCTGGAACTTACAGTCTTTGACCATCACTCTATGGTGCTTTTCTGGATTTCCTTACGGGGAATTACTTCTCTTCACTAAAGTTAGATTTAGGCAGTGAGCAATTCCCAGGTTTCACATCCCAGTATGGCCTCTTCCTGGGGAAGCTGCATGGGTCTTTTTTATTTCTAACTGCTCCCAGTGTGTGACTTAAGGTGACTGAGTTAGCTTCTCTCCCCATATCTAGAATAGCATATATGTTTAGAGTTTGCTCTAATGAGGGTAATGGTGGTGACTGAAGCAGCAGTCATGTTCGGACCAGGCTGCTATTAGAATGAGAAGTTGGTGAGTTTCTTAGACCTCCAGCATTTTCTTGGTTCCTGCTGTTCCCAAGACCTGCCCTCCATCTCCCATCAATTTTGAAATATGCATACCCTTCCAACAAATTATGTGTTTACTCAGCCACACTGATTAACACTATGTCAGCAAGTGTAGTTCATTCATTGAACACACTCAATTTTTATTGAGCACTTACTATATGCCAGATATTATTCTAGGTGCTGTAAATAGAGCAGTAAATAAAACACACAAATCCCATGTTCCCATGGATTGTATGTTGTAGTAAACATGGGGCCCTTCCTGTTAATGTATCTGTGGGAAATACAAGTAAATATCATCCTTCAAGCCAGTCAGATCTGGATTTAAACCCTTTAAAAATATTTGAAACTTGTATTTAATCCCAAAATACATCTGAATTTTGTATCTCTTCCATCCTATCTGGTTGGTTTGTCTTACCATAAAGACGTTTCTAGCTGCGTGACTTTAGGCAAGTCTCTCAGCTTCAGTCATAGCAGCTGTCCCTTAGGTCGCTCAATAAGTTCCAGGCCTTTTTCTAATTGTGAACTTACGTAGTCCTTGTGCCAACTCCACGAAATGGGTACTATTACGAGTCTCCAGGCTGGTCATCTGCATGCCTGCAGCTCTGAATGCCTCCCACCCGACCTCCCCTACCCTGTTCTGCTCTGCACTGCAGGAAACTGAACTCTAAACACTGTTTCCCAGGTTTTCTTATCTCCTCCAAGGTACTGGCTCCTGGCAAGTGGTCCTGACTCCTGGCCTCTGGACATACCTTCTCCCCAGTTGTCCCTTAGCCCTAGGGGCAGTAATGACCTCTTGTAACTAACCTTGGAGTTTTCCTACTTCCCCTGTTTAGTCTTAGCTTTTCCGTACCTGTGGACATACATGTAACTTCCATAGGCATGGAACTATGTTTAAGTCTGTGTGTGTGTGTGTGTGTTTATGTATATGTATTATATATAAATGTATTATATAGATGTGTTATACATATAACTTTGTATATATAAGCATATATATGTATTATATATTATATATGTGTTATATAGATGTATTACACATACAACTATGGATGTATATATAAGTAATTATATGTATGTATGTGTATTGTACATAAATATGTGCGTTACATAGATGTATTATACCTATAATGTCTGGACATATGCATGTATGTGTATATATATAGCATATAAATATATGTTATATAGATATATGTATAACTATGTGTATATATATAATTGTATGTATGTATATGTATTATATATAAATATATGTGTCATATAAACATATTATACCTATAACTGTGTCTGGATATATGTATGTATGTGTATATATAGTATATAAATGTATGTCTTATATAGATGTATTATACATATAACTATGTGTATATATATGTAATTGTATGTATGTATATGTATTATATATAAATATATGTGTTATATAGATGTATTATACCTATAACTGTGTCTGAATATATGTATGTGTGTATATATATACTGTATATAAATATATGTCTTATATAGATGTATTATACATATAACTATGTCTGGATATATCAATATTATGTATACGTTTCTTCTTTTTTAAGAATATAGCATATTTTAGTCTCTGCACAAGGATTTACTGTGCCCCTGCTCTGAGCTCTGCTAGGGCCAGGAATAGGGAGGCAGGATGTCACACAGTCCCTGAGCGCATCTGCTTTGGCACATGACTATGGTGGGAACTATGGGCAGGTCCTGACGTTGTCATCGGAGGATGAGCCAAGTGGGCTCTTATAACATCACAGCTTATTGCCAAAATCACTTTTTATGTCGTTGTTTACACTGTACCTCATACCTTAAAGAATTTAAGATGTCTTACAATGGTTTTGAAAATAATAATTTTCTAGTTATCTATGATGTGTAACACACCACCCTACGCCTTAAAATGACAGTGATCGTTTTATTATCAGTTCCTGGGGTTGATGGGACTCTGCCAGGTGGTCCTCACTCAGGGTATCTAATGCAATTGCAGAGAGACATCGGAGGCTGGAATCATCTGAAGGCTGGCTCACTTCCATGGCCAGCGCTGAGCTGGGAACCCTGGACCACATAGGAACTGGAACAGCTTGGAAGCCTCTCTCTAAGTGGCCTCTCTAAGTGGTATCTCTCTGTAAGTGGCCTCCACAGGTGGTCTCTCCAGCTGGGTGGCTTCAGACTAGGAAGATTCTCACCTGGGAGCTCATAGCACCAAAGGCTCACATCCCAAGGAAGATGGACAGTTAGAAGCTGCAGCAGAAAAAAAAAAAAAAAAAAAAAAAAAAATCAGAATGTCATTTTCTAAAAAATCATACGGTAAAACTGATCTTTTTTGTGTACAATTCTATGAAATGTAACACAGGTATAGATTCATGTAAGCATCACCACAATCAGGACACAAAACCATTTCCTCATCACAAAAACTCCCTCCTGCTATTTCCTGATAGCCACTCCCTCCTCCACTCATAGCACCCAGTGTCCACCATCACTACAGCTTTGTCCCTTGAGAATGTTATATTAATAAATCATACACCATGTGAACTTGTAAGACTGACTTCTTTCACTCAGCATGATGCCTTTGAGGTTCATTCAAGTTGCTGTGTGTGTCATTAGTCTATCCCTTGATTTTGTTGAGTACTATCCCACTGTATGGCTAAACCACAGCTGGTTTATGCATTTACCCACTGATGGAAATTTGCATTGTTTGCAGCTTTTGGTAGTTATGTATAGAAGTGCTCTAAACATTTGTGGACAGGTTTTAAAGCAAAGGTAAGTTTTAATTTCCTTATGGTAAATATACAAAAAATAGAAAATGTGTATGTTTAATTTCAGAAGGATCTGCCAATACGTTTTCCAGAATGTCTGGAACATTTTGCATTTTAACTACCAATGGATCAGTGATTTCGTTACTACTCCACATCCTTGTTAGCACTTGGTTTTGTCAATATTTTTTATTTTAACCACTTAATAGTAACATAGGAGTATTTCATCGTGATTTTAAATTGCATTCCACAAATAGCTAGTAATGAACATCCTTTTATGTTCTTATTGTCATCTGTATATCTCTTTGGTGAAGTGTGTGTTCATGTCTTTTACCCATTTACTAATTGCATTAAACGTTTTCTTACTGCGGAGTTTTAAAAGTTGTCTATATATTCTGAATACAAGTCCTTTGTCAGGTATGTGACTTGTGGGTATTTTCTCCCAGTCTGTAGGTTGTCTTTTTATTCTCTTAGCAGTGCTTTTAGCAGATCAAACGTTTTTAATTTCAAAGTTCCATTTATCAATTTTTTTGTTTTATGAATTATGTTTTTGGTGTCATGTCTAAAAATTATTTGCCTTATTGTACATTACAAAAATTTCTTCTTAAAAGTTAAAAGTTTTATGGTTTTATGCTTTATATTTTAGGTCTGTGATGCATTTTGAGTTAATTTTTTAAATAAGGTGTGAGGTTTAGGTAAAAGTTCATTTTGTGCATATGGATGTTCAATTGTACTAACACCGTTGTTGAAAGACTGTTCTTTTTCCATTAAAATACTTTTTCATCTTTATAAAAAAAATTAGCAGACCCATATTTTTGTGAGTCTATTTCTGGACTTTCTATTGTGTTCTGTTAATCTATGTGTTTATCCTGTTGCCTATACAAACTGTCTTAACTATGAAAAGTTTATAGTAAGACTTAAAATCAAGTAGCCTGATTGCTTAAACACCATTTTTTTTTATTTGAAAAGTGTTTTAGCTATTCTAGTTTGTATTTTTTTTTTTTTTTTTTTTTTTTTTTTTGCTTTCTGTATACATTTCAGAATCAGCTGGTCTATATCAATAAAAATTCTGATAGGATTTTGGTTGGAATCATTTTATCTCTAAAGATAAGTTTAGGGATAAATGGCATCTTTCCAATATGGAATCCTCTAATTCTTACAATTCTTTTTTATTTACCTCAGCAGCATTTTGTAGTTTTCAGCATATGGAAACTCTACATGATTTGTCAGATTTATACTAAGGTATTGCATCTGTGGGTGGAAGAGAGAAAGTATATTATATATTTTTTTTTAAATTGAGTTTGCAATTGTCTGTTGTTAGGTCTGTTTGATAACTGGATATCAAAATACAATTATTTTTGTATTGACCTCATATTCTATAACCTTGCTAAATTTACTTAGTTCTAGGAGATTTTGTAGATTTGGTGGGTGTGGCGGTGCTTTCTATGCAGCAAATTATATAGCTTGAAAACAGAGATCGCTTTATGTCTGTATTCTCTATCTATGACTTTCATTTCTTTTTCTTGCCTTATTGCATCATTTAAGACTTCCAGTATGATGTTGAATAGGAATAGTTAGAGTGGACATCTTGCCTTGTTTCCAATCTTGTGGTAGGGGGCATTTAGTTTTTTTCCATTAAATATTATGCTAGATGTAGGTTTTCTATAGAAGCCTGATATAGAAGTTATCTGATTAAGAAAGTGTCATTCTCTTCCTAGTTTGTCAAAACTTTCATCATAAGTACATGTTAAATTTTGTCAAATGATTTTTCTACTTCAATTGATATAATGTGGTTTTTTCTTCTCTAGCCTGTTAACATGGTGAAATACACTGAATAAAACCCACTTAGCTATGGTGTACTATTCTTTTAACAAATTCATACTGATTAGTTGAGAATCTTTGTTCATGAGAGATACTGGTCTGTAGTGTTCTTGTAATCCTTTTTTGCTATCAGGGTAATGCTGGTTTCCACATTTAGTTAAGAAATGTTCTTTTATTTTTTGAAAGAAATTGTGGATAATTAGTGTTACACTTTCTTTAATTATTTTGTAAAAATTATCAGTGAATCTCTGGGCCTTGAGATTTTTTTTTTCCGGAAAGGTTTTTAGCTATGAATTCTATTTACTTCATGGTTATAGACCTACTCAATTGTATAGTACTATTTTGTGTGATTTTTGGTAGTTTGTGGTTTTCAAGGAATTAGTCCATATTTACTTAAGCTGCTTAATTTATGTGCATAGATTTATGTATAATATTCCTTCTATAAATTTAATATCTATGGGAACTTTAGTAATATCCTCTTTTTCATTTCTTATAGTGATAATTTTTGTACCCTATTTTTGTCAGTCTTGATTTAACTTTTTTCTTATTTCAAAGACAAGATCTTAGGCCCGAGCTAAAGTGCTCACTGTAACCTTGAACTCCTGGACTCAAGCAATCCTCCAACCTCAGCCTCCTGAGTAGCTAGGTCTACAGGTACACACCACAACACCAGGATGATTTTTTTTTTAATAGAGACAGAATCCAAAATCTCACTATGTTGCCAAGACTGGTCACAAACTTCTAGGCTCAAGCGATACTGCTCCCTTGACCTCCCAAAATTTTGGGATTACAGGGGTAAGCCACTCTGCCCAGCCTAGTTTAACATTTTTTGACATCTCCAAAGGATCAGCTTTTGGTTTCATTGATTTTCTCTATCATTTTTCTGTTTTCTATTTCATTGATTTCTGTTCTTTATTTTCTTTTTCTGCTTGTTTCTGTTTTGTTCTTTTTTTTTCTAGTTTCTTAAGATACAATCTTAGATTCTTGATTTAAGACTTTTCTTCTTTTCTAATATAATTATTTAATGAAATAAATTTATCCCTAAACACTGCTTTTTCTGCACCCTACAAATTTTGATGTAGTGTCTTTTCACTTCTGCTCAGTTTAAAATAGTTTCTAATTTCCCTTGAGACTTCTTCTTTGACCCATGGATTATTTAGGACTTTATTGTTTAATTTCAGATTGTTTAGATATTTTCTATTGTCTTTCTATTACTAATTTCTAGTCTAATTTTATTAAGGTCTGAGAACATATTTTATATTTTAATTCTTTTATATTTGGTAAGACTTGTTTTATGAGCAAAAATACACTTTATCTTGATAAATGTTTCATGTGAACTTGTAATAATATATATTCTGTTATTGGTGGGTAGAATAATCTACAAATTTAGATGTTCTTTAATTCACCTATATCCTTGATGTTTTGCTGTCTACTGTATATTCCTGAGATATTCCCGAGAGAGTAGTGTTAAAATGTCAACTGTAATTGTGGATTTGTCTTTTTCTTCTTTCAGTTCTAATAGTTTTTGTTTCATGTATTCTGAAGCTCTGTTGTCTCATGCATATACACTTAGGATCATTATGTCTACTTAGTGATGGACCCTCTGATCATTATCTAATATCTCTCTTTATTTCTAGTAGTTTTTATATCTCTGAAGAATACTTTGCTGATATTAATATAGTCATTTCAGCTTTCTTTTCACTCATGTTTGCATGACAGATCCTGTTCTACCTTTTTAATTTTAACTGTCCTATATGATTATCTTTGAAGTGAGTTTCTTGTAGACAGCATGTACTTGGGTCATACCTTTTTATCGATTCTGACATTCTCTTTTTTAATCCATGTATGTGTGAGGTTGTAATTTTTTGCATTTGAAAAATCAGACCTTGGTGATGACCTTGAGCAGTAGGATATAAATAACTCCCACATGCTTATCATTTCAATAATGAAATGCTAGACATAAATGGGTAATTTTTGATTTCAAACCACATACACTTAATATAATTATTGATATGTTTGAATTTTGGTGCAATATTTCATCATTTGTTTTTTGTGTTTGTTATTTGGGATTTTTTCCCTTTTGTTTTCATCCCTCTTTTGGGTTAAGTATATTTAGTATCTTTTTTTTTCTTTTTTTTTTTTTTTACTGTATCTCTTTGTTGCTACAGAGATTACAATATTCATACTTAACTTTTACAGTCTACATAGAATCTATAGTTTAGCACTTCATGTAGAAAGTAGAAAGAAACCTTATCACTTTATAGGTCCTTTTACCTACCTTCCTTTATGTTATCATTGTTTTATGTGATATATCTATATGCATTTAAAACTCCACCAATGTTACAATTTTTGCTTTCAATCATTAAACATATTTTAAATAACTTGAGAATAGCAGTCTATTATGTTAGCCCAGATATTTACTATTTATGTTGTTCTTCGTTTTTCATGTTTCAGGTTTCCTTCTGTTATCATTTAGTTTAATAATTATGTTAGAGTAGGACTGCTGGCAATAAATTCTTCTACTTTTCCTTCATCTAAGAATCCATTTATATCATCTTTATTTCTGAAGAATATATTTACTCATTATAGAATTCTGGGTTGGTATTTCTTTTCTTTTAGCTCTTTAAAATGCCACCTCATTTCTTCCTGGCCTCCATGGTTTCTGATAAGAAATTTGCAACCATTCAAATTGTGTCTTCCCTCTAGGTAATGTATCACTTTATCTGTCTGATTTAAAGATTTTTTTCTTTGATCTAGTTTTCATCAGTTTGATTATGATTTTGGGGGATTTACCTGTTTCAGATTGAGAACTTCTTGAATTTGTAGGTTCATGTCTTTCATCCTCACTGACTGTTTCTCAGGTAATCTCATTAAACTTTTGAGCCCAACTGGGGAGCTTTTTATTTCAGTTATTACATTTTTTAATTCTAAAATTTCTATTTGACTTTTTATATTTTTTTAATGCTGAGCTTTGTTACATTTTCATTTATTTCAAGAGCATTCACAATTACTTATTGGAGCATTTGTATTATTGCTACTTTGTCAGATCATTTCAACATCTTTGTTATTTCAGTGTTTGCATGTGTTGATTGTCTTTTCTCATGCAAGTCGAGATTTTCCTAACTCTTCATATGCCAAATAATTTTGGATACTGTCATGGACATTTTGAATACTACATTATGAAACACTAAGTTTTATGTAAGTCCTGTGGAGAAGGTTGACATTTTTGTTTTAGCAGGCAATTGATCTTTCTATGTTCAGGCTGTAAGTTCCAAAATGTCTTTTGTGAACTAGGGTTTTAATTCTAGTTCAATTTTTAAAGACTTCACAATGATATTGAATCTGGTCTTCATGTACATTACCCAGTGGTCAGTCTGCCACTTGGGCATTGGTTTGTAAGTCAGTACAACTCTCAGCAACTTTGGTATATTAATTTTGATCAGATCCACACATATACAGCTTGGAGGTGAGCCCAGGAATTCACAAACAACCATATGGAGTTGCTTTCTGGAACTCTTCTCTCTTCACTATCTCCCAGTACACTGTGGAGTATTTTCCAGTACACTGTGGAGTCCCTTTTCAGTTTTCTATCCAAAAACTGGGACTCTAGTTACCCTAATCTGCCATACCCTTCCATAACAGTATCCAGGGCCAAGTGGCGGAAGAACCAGGGGAAAAAAATAAACTCACCCTCAATTCAGTGATATTTTACATTTTACTCTTCTTGAATCTGCCTGCTATTCTTACTTCTCAGAGTCCTCAAATAGCTGTGCCCTGTATTGTGTCCAAGTTTGATAGCTGCATTTAGTGGGAGACATAAGGAAAAGTGTGCTTACTCCATATTACCTGGAACTGGAACCAATCTGTATCATGTCTTAAAACCTAGCCTTGCTAGTAACTTGGCATCACTTCCACCATACTGTATTTGTCAAGGTAGCTACAAAGATCCACCTTAGTTCAAGGAGAAGAGAGTAGCAAGGTTTTGAAGGTGCCTGTGGGACCAGAAATATTGTTGTCAATTTTAGAAAATATAATCTGCCACAAATATTAATAAGGAAGATAGAAAATAGATCAAATGGGAAATAAGGAGAAACTTGGAGTAAGGCTGTTGTACACAAAATGTGTGCCACAAGGTCCTAAATGCCTGCTCCCCATGCTTCCAGAGCAGCCTAGTAACTGAGGTAAGGTGGGAAGGCGAGAAGCGTGATTCTTTACAATTGTGCTTCTCAAATGTATCTGCACACTCCTGGGGAGCCTACAAACAGAGCCTGAATGACTTTTTTTAAAGGACTAGTGACACTGGGAGGCTGTGAAGGTACTGCTTACCTGGTGGTTTGGCAACAACTCTAAAAGGTAAAAATTTAGAATCTCCACACATACCTGCATATCCCCTCAGGGAACCTGCACCCTCTCTTAGAGAGGTTGGTTTTACAAATTTTACAATGTCCATACAGTAAAAAAAATTTGATTCCTCCAGTGATGATTTGCTTTTCCCTGGCCTTAAAACTCAAAAGCAGCTTCTTCCATGGACCCTCCTAAATGGACTCTGCAAACAGATAGTCAATGATCTAAAAAACAATAAAAGAATCCTTGCAGTTTCTATAATGTTCCATTGCAGGGCTTTTATCACAGAGTAGCAGCCCAGTGAAGCCCAGAGCAAGCATCTTGAGTTGCTTAGCACATCACTAGCTCTGTAATTGAGCAAGTCAAGTCACTCTTTTTTGTTTTTTTATACCTAGTTTCACTCTTGTTGCCCAGGCTGGAGTGCAGTGGCATGATCTTGGCTCACCGCAACCTCTGCCTCCCAGGTTCATGCGATTCTCCTGCCTCAGGCTCCTGAGTAGCTGGGATTACAGGCATCTGCCACCACACCCAGCTAATTTTTTTTTATTTTTAGTAGAGACAGGGTTTCATCATATTGGCCAGGCTGGTCTTGAACTCCTGACCTCAGGTGATCCACCCACCTCGGCCTCCCAAAGTGGTGGGATTACAGGCATGAGCCACCACGCCCGGCCCTACTTACTCTTTTGAATCTTAGTTTCTACAAGATCTACCTCATAAAGTTACTGTGAAGCTAAAATAACAGAGATCTAGTTTGTAAAATACTGTGCATGGAACTTAGGAAGCCTCTTTTTGAGTGCCAGTTATCATTAACATCAGACAAGTCATCCTGAGGCTAAAGTTAACCTGAGGACAACATCTCACCAACAGGTTACCTAACCTTTCCATGCCTCAGGTCACTCATCTGTAAACCAGAAATAATAATAATATCCATCTCTTAGTGTTACAGAAAGAGTTAAATGAGTTAATCAGGGAAAGTGCTTAAAATAGTACTTGGACAAAGCAAGTCTACACAAGCCTAAGCCAGCATTATTGGAAATCCATGAACCGTGAAACCAGGATGTGTGTATTTTAAGGTTAAATAACATTGTGCAAGGGGATACAGGAAGTCACAAGTTAAACATGATATTTTTCTGGAGTGTCAGTTTGACTTTATTTAAGAAGAACAACTTAATAATGAATATGATGGACCAGTGTGTCCCAATCATGCTGTTCTTTAGTGGTCTACAATTGATAACTAAGGGCTCCAAAAATTCCATCCCCTCTCCCAAAAGTGATGTCTAGATTCCAGAGGGAGAAGAAGAGGGGTCTGTGAATGATACGGAGGCACCTGGCCACCAACAGAGTATGCAGGCACTGTGCAGTCATAGCCTTGGCATCTTTCTCTATCCCAGCTGCTTCAAGCATGGCCGTTTTCCACATTCCCCTTCATTAAACAAGAAACTCAGATGTTGGTAATTAGACCGCCATCCCCAGCTGCCAAGTCACATTCGGTTCCAAAAAGCCCTGTATACTGCTACTTGTGCGTTTGTTAACAATGTCCCCACAACAGGTCTGCAATTAGAGCCCATCTGTTCAGTTTCTCAGAGAGCATTGCCAACCGACGCTGGTGAACTTGGAGCCCTCATTGTTGTGAATTCCTGACCAGAAGCCCTGAGTGGGAAGTTATTTGTCCTTGAGTGTATGTCTGGGGCTGGAAACCTCTTGGGTACCAGTCCTAATGGGAAAGTATAATAAATATGACGGAAGGAATGATCAGATGATGACAAGGGGTGCTTATGTCGACTTCATGAGGTGTCTGTGCTGGTCTCCTCAATTAAAAACAGCTCCCTCCCCGATAGACCTGCCCATCTGTCTGGCCACATCTTTTTGGTCTGTCTGCCACTACTGGTACCTAGAGGTCATTTTCCAGTCAAAGCGATGTGGTTGAAATCAGGTATTGTTGTTTCCTTCAGGAGGTGAGAGGTCCCCTACCACATCTCAGTAGGAGATGCCCTGTAGTCAGTGTCCCCACAAAGTCCATTCTCACAGAGGAGTCAATGGTAAACAGGCCCTCTCTCTGGGAATTGACTGGGAAGATGTGGAAAAGGTAGGTGGTGGTGGGGGAAAGCCAGGAGTATCAGGATGCAAGTGCAGCATATTTGAAAGCAAATAATTTTAAAAATGTATTTTCTAAGAAGGAAGCTATACGTGCATACATCAGAAGAGTTACTAAGCAGTGATTCAGTGCTAGGGACCTTGCCAGACACTGAAGGGAATAGGAAAGGTAGAAAGACATAAGTTTTCCTCTACCATAGGAAATTTTGACTAAGACAGTAGTTTTCAACCTTAACTACATATTAGCATCTCTTGGGAGCTTTAAAAATCACTAATTAAAAAAATTAGAAAAGCAATTTTATTTCCATTAACATCTAAAAAAAGTACTTAGAAATAAATCTAACCAAGAAGATAAAGGACTTGTACACCAAAAACTACAAAAATTGCTGTAATAAGGTAGAGATCTAAATATTTGAAAAGACATCCCATGTTCATGGATAGAAAGATGTAACATTGCTGTAATGCAATCCGTATATTCAATGCAATCCCAATCAAAATTCCAATAACCTTTTTTGCAGAAATGGAAAAGCCAATCTTTAAATTTATATGAGACTGCAAGGGGTCTCAAACAACTTAAATAATCTTGAAAAAGAATAAAGTTGGAAGTCTCAGACTATCCAACTTTGAAACATATTACAAAGGTACAGTAATAAAAACAATATGGTACTGACATAAGGACAACCATATAGACCAGTGGAATATAATAGAGAGCCAAGGACAGGTATAGTGGCTCAAACCTGTAATTTTAGCACTTTGGGGAGCCAAGGCAGGAGGATTGCTTGAGGTCAGGCGTTTGAGACCAACCTGGGCAACATAGCAAGATTCCTCTCTACAAAAATAAAAATTAAAAAATTAGCCAGGCATGGTGGTGCATGCCTGTAGTCCTAGCTACTTAGAAGGCTGAGGTAAGAGGATTACTTGAGTGGCGGAGATTGAAGATGCAGTGAGCTATGATCATACCGCTGTACTTCACCCTGGATAACAGAGCAAAACCCTGTCTCTAAAAAATATATAAAATAAAAATAAATTGACAGCCAAGAAATAAACCCTCACAATTATGGTCAATTAATTTTTGACAAGGGTATCTAGACCATTTAATGAGGAAAAAAAAACAGTCTTTTCAACAAATGATGTTGGGGAAATGATATCCACAGTGCAGAAGAATGAAGGACCCTTACACCACTTAAGGCATAAAAATTAACTCAAAACAATCAAAGGCTTCAGCTTAATTGATATAACTATACTTTTAGAGGAAAATACTGGAGAAAGTGATGTGGATTTGGCGGTGATGTAATGAATACAACACCAAAAGCACAGGCAACAAAATAAATAAAAAACAGATAAATTGGACTTCATCAAAATTAAGAACTTTTACACATTGAAGGATTCCATCAAGGAAACAATAACATAACCTACTGCATGGGAGAAAATATTTGCAAATGATATATCTGATAAGAGATCAATATCCAGAAAATACAAAAAAAAAAAAAGCCTGCTACAACTCAACAAGAATTTGAATACACTTTTCTCCAAAGAAGATACACAAATGGACAATAAGCACACGGAAAATCGATCTACATCATTAGTCATTAGGGAAATGCAAATCAAAACCACAATGAAATACCACTTCATATCTGCTAGGATGGCTACAATTTAAAAGAAATGACCTGTAGAAAATGACAAGCGTTGGCAAGGATGTGGAACAATTGGAACCCTCATGCATTATTAGTAAGAATGTAAAGTGGTGTTGCTGCTGTGGAGAACAGTTTGATGATTTCTCAAAAGGTTAAATGCAGAACTACCATATGACCCAGCAGTCCTACTTCTAGGTATATACGCAAAAGAATTGAAAACAGAAACTGGAAACAATATTTATACACCAATGTTCATAGCAGTATTATTCACAATAACCAAAAGGTGGAAACAATCATCGGTCTGCCCACCGATGAATGGATAAACAAAATGTGGTATATACATACAATGCAATATTATTCAGCCATAAAAAGAAAGAAATTCTTATATATACTGCAACATGGCTGTACCCTGAAATCATTATGCTTAGTGAAATAAGCCAGAAATAGAAGGACAAATATTGTATGATTCCACTTACATTCTGTGCCTAGAATAGGCAAATTCATAGAGACAGAAAGTAGAACAGAGATTACCAAGGGGCAGGTAGAGAAGGAAGAGAGAGTTATTATCTGATGGGTACACAGTTTTTGCTGGGGATGATGAGAAAGTTTTGGGTATAGATAATGGTGATGGTTGCATAACCATGTGAGTGTGTTTCATGCCACTGATTTTTATACTTGCAAAGGATTAATATGATAAACATTATATTTTGCCATAATAAAATAAATAAATAAATAAATAAATAAATAAATAAATAAATAATACTAATGCAGGAGCCCTGACCCAGATGAATTAAATCAGAATCCCCAAGCATACGTCCTGAGCTTCTAGTTTTTAAGAGCTCCCTGGGGATTCTGATGTCAAATTTGAGAGCCACTGGTCTAATGGAAGAGAGAAGACAAGATATCCTGATGATGATAGTAATAGGAATAATCAATAAGTTGCCATTCATTAAGCACCCAGCATGGTGCTAAGCTCTTCAAAAGCATTATCTCTCTTAAATTGCCAAGTAATTCTATGAGACTTATCTTCATTTTTCTATTCCCAAATGTCTTCAATACCTTGACTAATGTTATAAAGCGAGGTAGGCAGAGCCAGGACTTGCACCCAGCACTCTTGGACACCAGCACTGAAGCCCTTAACTACTGAAGCACAGAAGAGGACATCAGCATGTGACAGGTCTCCAGAGAGAGATCAGGGAAAGCTGCCTCAAGGAGGCAGTATTTGAAGATTACAGGGTCCTTTCCTTAGGGAAGATGGGGTAGGCAGGACAAAAATTCCAGGCGGTAGGAGTAGCTTGGCCAAGAAGGGGCAGTTGGGAGTCTCTTAAAGAAATGGCTATGAGTGGAGTTGTGCAGCAGTAGAGTAAGTGAGGAGGCTGAAACAACATGTTCAAGACGGACTGCAGGTTCATGAAATGCCAGAGGGAAGGGCAAGGGTTTCATTCTGTGGGACAATGAAGACCACCAAAGGGGTTTGAGCAAAGGGGTCAAACTTAGAAATGTGCTTTGGGAGAATTACTCAGTCAGCAGCACATAGAATGGAGAGACCAGGGTGCTGCATCTGTTCAACAGATAATTAGGGCACCCCTACTATGTGTCCACTACTGTCCTATGTCCTGATGATCTAATATGAATCAGGCAGGGGGCTGGTCAGCAGGTTTGTTGAAGTGAAAATAGAATGGAGACTTGTAGTCGAAGCAAATACAGGTAAAGCCACAAAGGATGACACTGTTTCCATCTGAGTCTGTAGGAAGTTCATGATGCTACTTTATATGGTTTGGCTATGTCCCCACTCAAATCTCATCTTGAACGGTAGTTCCCATAATCCCCACATATTGTGGGAGGGACCCAGTAGGAGGTCATTGAATCTTGGGGACAAGTTTTCCTGTGCTGTTCTTGTGATAGTGAATAAGTCTCAAGAGATCTGATGATTTTCTCTTGCCTGCCACCATGTAAGATGTGCCTTTGCTCCTCCTTCACCTTCTGCCATGATTGTGTAGGCTAACTAGCTGTGTGGAACTGTGAGTCCATTAAACCTCCTTCCTTTATAAATTACCCAGTCTCAGGTATGTCTTTATGAGTAGCGTGAGAATGGACTAATACACCACTCAAATAACCGTTTTATGCAGAAGAGATGCTTTGGAGAACTTTGGTGTAGGTTTTGGACACATTGTGTTTGAGCTGCCAGCATGCTCTTCACTGTTGAGAAGTAATAGTTAATCTCTTTTAAGTCACTTACCAATTGTAGGCCTTGGACACTAATACTTAACCTCCCTCAGGGATCCTCATCTGTAAGTTAGAGGGATAATGATTTGAACTTTCCTCATAAGGTTGTTGAGAATCCAATGATTGTATCTTCAGTACCCCACACAGGGCCTGACCCATTGTTAGTACTCAATATTGTAAACTTCAAGAGAGTAGTGGGACTAAAGCCTTATTGCAAAGAAGCTGAGCAGGGGCAGGTAATAATAGAGTGGAAGCTTAGAGAAGTTTCCAATTCATTAAGAATGTTAAAAACTTCATTGATCATTTGGGTTGAGCATCAGATGAAGCAGTTGCTTTGCATTGACAGGAAAAGCTATAACAAAATACATGTTATATTTTTGAAAACATGCAAAAACAAAGACTCACTGGGTAAAAAATAGATTTCTGTCTTCTATCTCATACTCACTCTTGAGCATACATTCTTGGAGAGATTAGGATTGCCAGCACCATTTAAATGGCTGCCACATCTCTGTGTGCAGGCCATGGTGAGATAGGCTCATCTCCAAGGAGACAGCAGGCCTGGCTGTCAATGATCCATGGCCAATGGCAGAACCCAGCATGGAAAACCACTGATAAGGATGGACCAAAGAACTTTCCTGGATGCCTGACTGATTGCCCCTGGCCCCTAGAACTTCAATCAACCTTGGCAAGGAGGGGAGAAGAGGAGGAAGGGGACACCCTGAATTTGCCTGGATTATTTACTGAAAAGGGAGTGCAGGGGAAAAAATCAAGACAAGAGTGATCTCTGTTTACTGAATCAAGTTTTCTGTTCTTGGATAGAATCTGTGCTGGAGAGCAAAGTTTAGCTGAGACATAGAGAATAATGGCCCATTTGCATGCATCTGAGTTTGTGGCTGTGACGGGCATACTTACTAGGTTGGCAGCTGGGAGCTTGCTATGGAGGTGTGAAGAAGGTTATCCAACAACCTGATTTGGGGTCTTGATCATGCATGAAGCACTTTCCATGTACCCAGCACTTCAGTGATAAGAGGAAGGAGAACCAGGAGATGCAGGTTTGAAACAAAACAGTTCCTACCATCAGGGGGCTCAGGGTAGTGGGAAGTTTATGTCTCAGATCGGAATGGGGGAGGCATGGTCAAAGAGGGGCAGCTTAAATGCTCTGGAAACAGGGATGACACAGGCTTGCCCTGGCCTGGAGGATCCCAAGACAATTTTCTAGAAGAATCACTATCTGAGTTAAGACAAGAGAAGCTGCAGTGAAAACTTGAAAACAACATTGGGTTTTCTTTTTCCCCTGAGACACTGAGAACTGAAAATCTCTATGGTTAAAAGACAAAACATTGCATTTAACTCTGAGTCTCCCAGTTCAGTCATGAGGGGCGGGCCATCGTAGCAAGACCATTTTCTAGCATGAGTATGAATACAGGGTAGTGTTAGAGGTCACAGGCTCCATCAGGAACACTGGGGTTCAAGTCCCAGCTCGGCTGTGTGACTTTGGGCAAGTCACTTAGCCTCGTTGAGTCCTTTTGGTCTGTCTATAAAAAAAAGATAATAATACTTCTTTGTAAAGTTCTTCTGAGTATAAATGAGGGTCATCCACAGATGGAGCACACAGACCAAGGCTCAGCACACACAGGTCCCAGTGGGCAGAGGTTAGTACTCACATAGCCAAAGGTTGGTGTCCTGGGTTGGATCCTAAGGCCACACGTGTTTCTGCCACCTTCACATGAGGCCCTTTCCCCCTCCAAGAGCCCTGCTCCTCTGGAGATGTTGCGATTGCCCAGGTTCCTCTCTAGAGACCACCTGTTGTCAGCCTGCCGTGATCCTTGGCACAGGTTTAGCCAAGTCCGTAGTTGGTCCAGGGGCTCCGGGAAGGGAGAGAGTCACTCTTTATTTGGGAGCAGAGAAGCATCTGTTCTTATTTAAGCATCAATCGGGGCTGTTGATGGGGAAGCCAAGGGGGCTTCATGGTCCCTTCTCTAACTGGTATAAGGGGCAAGGCATGGAGGGGGAAACAGCGGGTGTGAAGATCCTGCCATATTAGGGAGCCTGGAGGAGCGGAGAGAGACTCGAGTAACTGAAGAACAGGAAGCTAGAGGAGGCAACAGGAGGAGATGCCACAGGATAACCAAAGAAGATGGGCTGAGTGCTGCTCACTTACTCACTCACTTAGGTTGGCAGCCCAGGCCTCTCAACAAGCCACGTGGTCAGTTCGAGCATCTTCCTCCCAACTGATAGATGATGCAGAGGAGAGGGTTGCTGGGACCTGCCCACATCACACAGCCAGTCAGTGGCAAAGCTGGGGTTTGAAGCCAGCTGCCTGGCATTCACAGATGCCCCTTCTAACCATCTGTCTACTGCCCGGGCACAGGGCATTTATTAAAGGCACCAGGGATTCTCTTAAGAGCAAGAGGAGCTAAGTAGAAGCACACCCTCACCTGCATCTTGCAACAAGATTCCACTGGCTGCTGGTAGAGAATAGATGGAGGAGATCAAGAGTGAAATCAGGAGTGTCACCCACTGCAGAGTCCCTTGAAGGTGTTCAGATAAGAGATTAGGAGCCAAGGCTGGGCTGGCATTGGGAGAAGTAGGGAGAAGTGGTCAATTTGAGAGATGTGAGGTGTTCTCATCTTTGTGCTTACCGTAATTTTATTTGAAGAATACAAAAATTAGCTCCAACTGACTCAGCATTAAGGGGAGGGAGGTGTCAACTCACCAGAGAGCCTAGGCAGCCCCTCCAGGGACCTTGCTGTCACTTCCCACTGCCTCTTCTGCCAGGGTGAAGGGCTTAGAGCCCCCTCTCCTGGAGCTGGGGATTGCAGGAGCCGGCAGGTCCCAGGGGACCACCTTTCAGATTGATTCCCCAAGAACTGAGCAAGCAGGGAGACAGCCCTCCCAGGGGGCAGGAATCCCTCTCCAGACCCAAACAATTCTCATGGACTTCCTCTCCCACCCTCCAGGCTGAGGCTTTCTCCTAAATCACCGAGAAAGCTGAGAGCATGTTTCTTCTTCCAGCAGTGTTTTGACACAATTGCTTGCACCCCTATAACACCGCCTGCCGCCTTGGCAAAGGGAATCAAAGGCTGTTTGAAAGGATCTGCTCTTAAAGCCTCATCAGGTGCAGCTTTGAACCACATCTTCACCTCCAGGGAGTATTTCCCTCCATCACGCAGACACTCTGAGCTCCCCGCAGCTGGACAAGATCGCACCTCCCTTCGGTCCTGCCCCTTTAGAAAAGCCCAAGAAAGCGTCACATCCTTGCAACTGTTCAGTGTCTCAGTTTCATGCCTGGGGCTGGGCTCTGGTCAGCAGGCAAATGGCCGTTTCTCCATTTTCACAACATTTTCCAAATTTAAAACCTGAGGGGGCGGTCGGGGGGTGGGGGCGGCAGCATTAGAGTGAGGGAGGGGAGATTCCTAACTCCTCCAGCACCTTGAGATCTCTGCTATTTGCATTCTCCCTTGCCCGGTTTCCTGCAGCCACTGAGAGTTAATCTCCACAGCGAAGATTAGTTTATTCGATTAACTCTGCTCCCCGTAGACTACCCCGGGAGCTCTCCGCCACGCATCCAGAACAAGCCTTACCAACCTTTTACCAGCCAGGAGAAGATTCGATAGAATCATCTTTCTCCCCCTTCCTTTCCTGTGATTGGAAAATAAATTGAAAGTGAATTTCAGACTTGCTTGTGTTTTAAATGTGAGATAAAGGGTGGCCCTCTCTGCAAATTCAATAGATGGAGGGAGGAGTGAGGGAGGAGCTTCCATTCTAAGCAACACAGATGCACTCTGTTGGAGAAGCCAGAGGCTCCTGAGCAGATATGTCAGGTCACCAACAGTATTTGTGTAATCAGGCTATTAAATGTGGACGTCTTTGATTATTATGATTTTGGTTTTGGAGAACTATAATGTAGCCATCAAAATGTGAAGGTATAAAATAAAAGTGTTTCTGCTAGCATCTCATGCCAGGATGTCTCCAAAACCTCCCGTACGTCAATGGGGCTGCAGGATGGGTTTGAAAAATACTCTGATGCCTGGGTCCTATTCCCAGGAATTCTGATTTAATTGGTCATGGATGTGACTGGGCATGGAAATTATTTTTTATTTTTTAGATTAAAAAATTATTTATCAAGATTATTTTTAAAGGTTACTCCAATGTGTGGTTGTGTGTGAGAACTTTTGCCATCAACTATCCTTTGCTAATAGCAATATCAGGACAACCTGATAGTGTCACAAACTAATTAGCGGCCCCATTAAGCAGGGTGCACTGATGCTCTTAAACATCATGTTAGAAACCTAAATTCATGCCTGCCCTTTTCACCATCTTTTTCCAGGGAGGCACGTGTTTGCCAAACAGTAGGTGTCTTGGTGGGGGTGCCCCAGGGTAGACAATGACCCCAAGTATTTGTGATGCAACAACTACAGACGTATTTATACAGGGCCTGGGTTCAGCATTTGTCATAACTGTCACCGAAAATGCTTTCCTGGGTCAGAAACATGACTTAAAGCTTGACCCCAAAGATTCAACTTGCCTATTTGCTTATTCTGGTTCAAGATATAATGTCGAACACTGCCCTATTCGCCGCTCCTTTTCACATGGAGTCTGCTCAAGTTGAGAACAAGTGATGATGCCAGAAAGAGTCACATTTTGATGTTGGCTAAGATAGAAGGGGGGAAAGGAGCTGACAGCCATGGTGCTGATAAGAGAGATGAGGCTTAGAGAAGACGAGAAAAGATGGATGTTGCCTTCCTTGGCCATCCCCTTCCAGAAACTGGTAATTAGTAGGATTCCTAGAACCACTATCTTCTATTGGCCAAATGAGACATTTCTGGTTCTCACACATAATGCAGTCACTGGTTTACACAGGCCTCCCCATACATATTTTAAAATGTACTGAGATCTAATTAAAATGGACTGCAACACTTCTTTTAATTATTTATTGCCACTCTAATATACAGAGACTATTCCTAAAGTTATAATGGTCAAATAATAATTCCTCAGTCTCTCTCCCTTCCTCATCAAAGCAAGCATATGTCAGTTTACTTCTGGATTTTGTTAGTTCAACATTACTATAGGTTGCAAGAAGCATAGGGCTCAGACTCAGATATTCTCAAAGAAGAATCCTGTTTTAAAATTAGATTATTAAAACACTTGGACAAGAAGACACGCCGGATAAATGTAAGATCAATAGCTGGGCGCTAGAGCAGATTTTGAAAAAGATTGAGTGTGTTCACTTTAGTTAAATTATATGACTGTATACAGTAGGTGATTGTTCACCTTGAACCTTCATCTGAGTCACGTTAGAGCCAAAATTAGGACAGCGGATTTATTTAAAGAAATAATAATGATAAATAAAATGTTAAAACACAACTAAAAGGAAAATCTGAGTGTGTGATTTCGGTCCCACCCAAAGAGACAAAAGCTACCTCGACTGGAGGTTCTCAATGGGTTTGATAACCCAAATCATTACAGATAGATTTCAGATTGTTTGAGGTTGTTCTTCTAGAAGGTCCTTGAAGCTCTTTATCTTAAGGCATTTTAAAAATATATGTATTGTCAGACCCTGTGTTGTTGAGACCTGAGAAGATGCTCTGTCCACAATTTACATTTCAATCATTTGGATTTCTGACACTCCTGCCTTTCCCCGTGGAATATTTTATGGTAAGCCGACCGTCATCCATTTGGAATCTGTGATGTTTCACGTTTGGAATGTGGGATTCCTTTTATTGGGGTGCTTTAAAATAATCCACTCCTCTCTTCATTTCTATCATGTTAAAAAGGAAACTGGTCTAACATTCATCACCACGCAGAAACAAGGGCTCACAACATTTTAAAATCATCTTAGCAGGCCTTTGCTGCAATGAAATCTTGAAATTAACAGGAGAAAGAATGGCATGTTTTTCACTGGCTTCTCTGGTGATGTTTTCTGACATTCTTCCCCATTGTGGGGTTTGATGCTGGGTCTTGTGTCTGAACCTTCTGAATCACTTATTTACAGTCTCTCCCAGTGGGGATGCTCCATTTAGTATATTAACTCTACACACAGTAGGTACTCAGTAATTGCTCCTGGGATTTATTTGGCCATTAGTTTGCCATCCAGTGGAAGAAAATCATCACATGTGGGCTAACAGTCCTTCCACAGAACAGCGTGGGGGCCTCCCAGATCCTGCTTTTGGAGGTGGCCCCGAGGAGCTCTGCCTCTCCGTTTGGTGAGGCTCCTGATCTGAGAGGAGATGCCACACTGAGCTCCACCCTCCCACCGGGCACCACAGCCAGGCCCTCTGCCTTTCCCCCACCCCTGCCGCCAGCCTCCTTTCTTCTGACAAAGTACAGCCTATCAATAGCATTTTCAGCCTACAAAGTTCAAGGGTCAATCTTCAAGGTGCTTACGGCAGGGGAAACTCCCCCAGAGACTTGAAGCCAAATCTCAGCCCTCAATAGTCAGGCCAGTGTCCTTGGGGTGCGTGACAGTGACGGTATCTCCAAGTAAATAGAGGCATCCCTGTGTGAAAGCGCCAGTACGCCTCACGCTAATTGAACAAACCAATTATGGTAATTAACTGGCACAAATGTTTAAATGGCTGTGAATCCGAATGAAGGAGGTTACCACTTAACTTCCACACAATTATCCTGGTAAAAAAGGAATTTCCAAACAAGATCATACTAAAATTTTTGATAACGTTCAAAATGTATAGATATACTGAAGTTCTTGGGGAAAGGTCTGCCATCTGTTTTATCCTCAGACTTTTAAGACAAGAAATATTAGAAGGAAAAACAAAAATGAGAGAGAGGGAACGAAAACATAAGCCAGATTTTTGTTGTGGGGTGTTACTTTTCCCGTGACTTCAGCTATAGTAATTAGAGAAATTCAGTTTCAACGATGGTCACTTTGACTTTAGGAACCAAACAAGGCCTGAATAATGTGCTCATTAGGACGCATCTCTTTGAAAACTGTCTAAATGGCTGAATATATATATATATTTTTAAAGCAGGCCGGCAGTTAAAATAGTTTGCACTAAGTTCTCGCTTTTTGTTTTCTTCCTAAAGAGAGTTTGTTGGTCAAGTTGATCCCTTGTTGTTGAAATTCAATCAAGGGCATTAAAGTGTAAACCAGTTGAAAAAACAAAGAGCTTTAGGGAAATTAGTTGCTTCAACAACAACAAACAAGCACGGGGTAATCTTCTTAGAGAAATTAATGAAAGGAAAACCCCCTTCAATTTGGGAGGAGAATGATCCCTGGCTCTCAAAGCACAGGCCTGGGAGGTTTAGAGAGAAGGTGCGAATGAAGAAAGCAGGATTAAATCGGAATTCAATGAGAGCACAAAGAAATTGGGGGGGATCTGAGAGCACAGCGCACCCATTTTCAGATGGAGGAGTATTTTGGAGGGCCAATGAGTCTTAATCCTTTATGCAAATCTCCTTAGATTGAAGTTTGCTTAAGTGTTTTATTTCTTTGCATACAATTAACATGTGACGCTCTGAAATGCTAAACTACTTCAAAGAAGCCTCCTTGTTCAGAAGCATGTAGAGTTATCAAGCATGCTGTATTTAATAATCTTCCAAACTTTTCTGATACTTTAAGATGAAATCTCACTTTTCAGAGAGAACCTTGAGAGCCGTACAAATACTCGAAAATAAAACAAAACAAAAACCGCCATCCAACAAACAACAAAACCCCCTTGCTCGTTACAGGTGAAAATTATTCTATTTCTGTTAGTTTTAGGTTGATAAATGTATTTCCTATTTTTTTCTCCCAATTTGATCACGTTCCCTTTACTCCTCTTTTTAAATTAACACAAAATTGTAATTCTGAACAAGAAGCAGTATTTCGGTTTTTTACACCTTCTGTTTGGAAATAACTTCAAATTTACAGAAAAGTTACAAAGGTAAAGAATAGTACAAAGATCACCCAGTCCTCTTTACCTGGATTCATCTACTGTTAACATTTTATCCCACTGCTTGGCTTTATCATTTGTGCATGTCACACACACACACACACCCCAAATTTGCCTCTTAAACCACTTGGTGGTAAGTTACATAAGTCAAATTAATTACATATCCCTGGATACTTCCATGGGGATTTCCTAATAGCACAGATATACTCTTACACACCCATAATACAGTCATCGACTTTAGTAAAATTAACCTTGATGCATTCCATCTAATCTATAATTTGTGTTTCCATTTTGTCAACTGACTCAATCATGTTCTTTATAGAGTTTCCCCCCATGCAGTACAAGATCTGGTCTAGCATCAGATGTACATCGGGTGGTCATGGCTCTTTTGGAGGGGGAGGAGTTAAACATGTTTTTAAAGATCTATGAATTGTAAGCATTTGGATGTTTTTAGTTTAAAAAAAAGTGATCATATTGAATACTTAATACCATGCTTAATGTAGCCACCGAGAGTTCAAGTTTTTGCCAACTTTTGTAATTGGTGTATGTGGAACCCAAGAATCAGAGAATAGCAACAACCGTAATGATAAAGCTTTATTGATCCCTTGCTGTGTGCCAGGCACTCTGCTAAGCGGTTTCTGTGAATTCTCCATGTGATCCGCAGTTCACCAGGACCTCCTCTTTTCTCCTCCAACAGAGAATGAATAAGCTTCCAGGAATGTGCAGGATCCACCTGCTTCTCATCCCTAACGAGAATCTCCAAGTCCAAATTCTAGTTCAGCAATTCAGGCAGCAAGGGGTCCTGGCTCTCCTGGGCCAGGATTTATGTACAGGGCATAAAGCAGGCTCCACACTCCTGGTCTTTATCTCCAACTTAAAGGGGTTATGGCCCCACCCTGCCCTGCCCCACCCCACCCCGGCAGCCTGTTGCTGCACACATGAACCTTTCGCTTTGGGTGCACAGAGGGCAGCTCATGCACACGTGCCCACCAGCCGTTTCCCAGCTCCACGAAGTTGCGGTGCATTCCCAGGTTGAGGTAGTGAGCACCCTGCACAGGTGAGGAGGCTTGCAAAAGTATGAAGTGCCTTGACTTCAATGGAAGGTGGTGATCATCATTTCTCTATCACCAATGGGACGATGTGCTTTGGAAAAGGCTTTGGAAATTGCAGCTGGTTGGTGGAGGGGAAAGAGAGCAGTGTGGGAATGGAATTCAGATCCTGGCTAACTGGGATTTATTCAGCATCAACATAAGCATAGTGGAAGTTCACCAGATAGAAAGGAGTGGGCAGGAAGGGGAGGGATTGGGGAAAGGACAGAGAAGTATGTTTTAGAACAAGAAAAATACCTAGGCAAACAGAAAGGGGAAAATCCAGACAGATTCAGAAATGACTGATAAGGCTAACATGATAGAGGGCTAAAAGGAGAAGTAGGTTGGGAGAGGGAGGCCAAGACAGGAGGATCACTTGAGCCCAGGAGTTCAAGACCAGCCTGGGCAGCATAGTGAGACTCCTGTCTCTACAAAAAATTTGAAGAAAAAAGAAACAACAGGACATGATGATGCACACCTGTAGTCCCAGCTACTCCAGAGGCTGAGGTGCTGAGGTGGGAGGATGGATTGGGTCTGGGAGGTGGACGCTGCAGTGAGTCATGATTGCACCACTGCACTCCAGCCTGGGCAACAGAGTAAGACCCTGCCTCAAAAAAAAAAAAAAAAAAAAAAAAAAGAATGAATGAATGAAAGAAAAGAAAAGAAAGGGCTAAGGACTTGAAGAGCATGTGCATCTTGAATGCCTGCCATGTGAGCAGAAGAATGGCCCCATTTCAAAGAGGGCAGCATTGGGTCAGAGAAGGCCCTCAGGTATGTGGGCCCAGGAGCCATTCAAGAATGTCTTTGTGGAAAGAGGGAAAGGAAGAGGGAGGGAGGGAGAAAGTGAGAGGGAATCACAGCCATGCAGATAACTAGAGCAAGCTGTTATTGCACATTCATTCCTTCCACGTATATTTTTGAAGCATGGGCATGGATTTAAAGTCCTAGGATACAGGAGCATATAAAGCAGACAAGGTCTAGGTGATACATGCTAAGGAGGAAAATGAAGAACAGTAGGGGAGAGAAAGTAAGGCGAATATGGGGTTGGCATGGCTACTTCCCTTAGAAGGTCAGGGAAGACCTCTCTGATGAGGTACCATTTGAAAAGAGATCTGAAGACAGGAAATGATGGTACAGAACCTGTGGATATCTGAGGAAAGAGCAGCCAGGTAGAGGTATCATCAGCACGTGCAAAGGAGGCTCCTTGGCAGGAGTGTGCTGGGTGTGTGTCAGGCACTATGTGGAGTTCACCACGGGTGGCGCACAGTGATCCAAGAGGGAGAGGATGGGAGAGGAAATAATGGAGGTTGCCAGGGAGCAGACGGTGCAGGTGCCTTGTAGGTCATGGAAAACACACTGGCTTTTACTCCGAGCAACGTAAGGCTATTGCAGCGCTCCAGGAAGTGAATTCTTTTACAGGATGTGATGTAGAAGCAGACAGAAACCAGGAAGCTAGTTAGAAGGATGTTACAACAATCCAGGCAAGAAACAGTGGCGGTTTGGACCAGTAGCAGTTGGGGTGGCTCAGTTTCAAAGGAAGAACTGCCATGAATTGCTGACGGATTGGAGGGGGTTGTGGGGGAAAGAGAAGAGTCAAATATAGCTCTACAGTTTTAGTCCTGAGCAACTGGGAGGGTGAACTTGTCATTTACAGAGATTGAGAATGTGCCAGAGATGGTTTTGGTGAGAGGAGAAGATGAGAGTGACCACCAGAAGTTAATCTCTGAACACTGAAACCCTTATCAGACATCCGAGTGGCGATAGAGATGAGTCTTCCTCCTAGACTCTGATGTCAGAGTATTTTGAAGACAAATACTCGATTTTCCACCCTTGGCATCCTTGTCCTGTTTAAAGCAAATTTCCTACAAGGAATTTTCTTGTTGGCCTGTTGCGTGTTTTGGATCATGGAGGAATCAAGTCCATGAGGTATAATCTGAGACTCTTTGATGCTTCGGTTCACATATGAGTTCATGCTTTTTGACATATAGAAAGAAATCTAGTTGTATCATGTCCACATGAAACATCATAGGATAAAATGTATCACAGGCAATAAGTTTAGCGGGAGATGTTGGAGGGTGAGGCTGCTCTGAGATGGTCCTTTGTCACTGAGAATGTGAGTAGCAATTTCTTTTCAGTGGAGGGGCAGACTAACATTCTGTTTACTTGTACTTGTTTCAGAAGTGTTCTGGTTTTGGTGTGTATGTTTGGGCCAATTGGGGAGCTGCAGGACTTTGCTGTGGGCTGTGGGGAAACCCATTGAGGGTGAGAAGAAATGCCTGGGTTTAGCTGAAACTGACCCTCCATCAGTTGCCCTTGTAGAGTTTATCTTGCTTTGTCTGCTTATGGCATTTTCAACTCCCAGAACTCTTTCTGGGACTGTCACCATATCCTCTTGTGCTTCTAGGCCCCTGTACCAATAAGGCTTCTGGAGAAGGGGTAGCTATCCAGTTCTCCTAGTCTCACCCGCTCCTTCTTCCTACACAGTGGTTAAGAAGGTGGGCTCTGGACTCAGAAGACTCTGGAATCCTAGTTCCCCACTTCTTAGCTGTGTGACTTTAGGCAAATTGTTGACCTTCTCCAAGCCTCTGTTTTCTCATCTGTAAAATGGGGATGCTGATGATCAGATCCATCCGTAGGATAGTTTCATAGCAAGGCTGTGATAAATATGGGGGCACTGCTGATCTGTAAAATGCATTTGTGGACAGTAGAAAAGGGACCACTTCCCCAGGGGACGCTACCCTGCACAAGAGCAATGGCTTGGAGAGCAGAATGTGGATTCAACTTTAGCCCCATTTGGCCCCTCTAGGGCCATTACCTTTGGCAGGGTATTATCTGCTCAAACCATCACAAGACCCCTGGAAATACAACTACAGCATGTGCCTAATAAATGTTAGCCAGGATCACTAAGGGTTGTTGCCAAGACAGTCCTGGCTCTTTCCCCATCATCATGGAAGCGAGATTGGCCGGGGTGCCACCTTTACCCGACTTTCAGTGGCCTGCGGCCCCCAGGAAGTTTCTTCTCTGAATTCAAACAAGGTAACCACAAAGGGATAGCCCCGCACATCAGAATACCCCGCTAACCACCCCCTACTTCCTGCCACTGAGAGCCTGAATCCACTGAAATCTCCACATACCTGGTAGCAGCTGGTGGTGTTTCTGAACTCGTAAAGAAGGGAAACTAATTTTCCCAGTTCCAGAAAATGGCTTGAGGCCTCCTAAGTGCCCCCTTCAGACGGGCAGCTGGAGCAGGCTGGGAAGAGAGCTACGCTGCGTGGGCTTCCTGAGGACCATATGGGCAACACAGCTCATTCCCCGGCTACACCCGCCCCGCTTGTCATCCCCAATCATACTTGCTCTAATCCGTGTTTTAATTTACTCTGCTGGTGCAACGCCCGTGCTGCCAGGGCGGTCCTTGGGGCCCCCTCATTCCTGCTGCTGATGACAAGGCGTATGCAAAAGGCACAATTACTCACCCACCAAGGTGACAGAGAAGGCCTCTGCCTGGGAATAGGTTTCCAGCTTCCAGCATTTTCATGTCAGTCGCTGAAGCACTTTGCAGTTTGCAAACAAATCTATGGAGACTTTTTTTTTTTTTTTTTTGCAAAAGCATTTTGATCATAGCTAGTGATGAAACTTCAAATGGTGGCCGGCTGCTTGGCCATTGATTCTGAAAGGCCTGTCTTAAGAAGGGTTGCCGCACACACTCCTCCTATCAACTGGATTATTGGATTTTTTTTTTAATCAAATAAGATTCTCCTCTCCCTTCTTCTCCTCCTCCTCCCACACCCCCAACTCCCGACTGTTTGGCCTCAAACAAAGGAAAATATGTCAAGCCTGGCCTATTAATTCGTACAGATTTGGCATTGTTTATGTTCTCATGTGGACCACATTCCAAAGCATCAAAATAAAACAGCTCGAGTGTAGCTTTCAGCTCCTGAGCTCATGATGTATTTCATTTGCCATGGTCCCAGCCATGTTAACAATGCCTTTCACTTTCTTATGGCCTAAAATGATTTTCTTTCTGTGAGGGCCATTTTTAGAGAGAGAGAGTGGGGAGAGAATAAGAGAGAAAGAGGGAGACAGTGAGGAGAGAAGAAAAGAAAGCACTTCTCTTTCCTTTTCAGGGTATCATTTGCAATTTAAAGCTAACCTGGGGAGCGCAGGAACAATGGCACTGCTCTTAAAATGGTCTCGGCCGGGGGCCGCATGCCGAATGAGGGTGATGTCGAGCTATTTAGCTCTTTGTCCTTCCATAATATCTACTTAATGCAGTTCAATAGCAGCGGATTGTCAGCAGCATTAAGGATTCTATTAAGTTCTTCCCAAAGCCCTGCTATTCTCCTCCAGCTGTTGAGAGCCTGGAGCTTTCGGCTGAGCATGGAGTAGAACCTCCCAGAAGGCACCACTGGAAAATGGGTCTGTTCCAGTCTAAGAAAGACCCTACTTGATTTCAGCCGTGGGACTGCAGCACCCTGCTCAGAAATGGCCTGCTGATAATTAGTGGAGTTGGGTTCAAATCCCACCAGATCCCCAAACTTTAAATCTGGGAACTCCTTCTCAGATTCTATCAAATATATAAAATGCTTCCATATCTCACATTAAGTATAACCTTCTTTACTCCAAAATTTTTTCTGTAAGCATTTTAAGAAGATGAGTGTCTATGTGTGTTTGTGTCTGTGTGGGTTTTGTTTTGTTTTGTTTTTTTCTGAGACAGAGTCTTGTTTTATTGCCCAGACTAGAGTCCAGTGGCATGGTCATGGCTCACTGTAGCCTCTACCTCCTGTGCTCAAGTGATCTTCCCACATCTGCCTCCCAAGTAGCTGGGACTACAAGAGTATGTCACCACACCCAGCTAATTTCTTATTTTTTGTAGAGATGGGGTCTTGCTGTGTTGCCTAGGTTGGTCTTGAACTCCTGGGCTCAAGTGATCCTCCTGCCTCAGCCTCCCAAAGTGCTGGGATTACAGGTGTGAGCCTCTGCACCTGTTCATTTTAAGAATATTTCAGTCATTTCCAGTTCTGCTTTAGTGAGAATAAATGATTCATTTTGTTCTTCTGGCTTATTCTTCATTGTTTAGATGTCATCAGCCAAGGGTTAGGGTTCAGATGTCAGAGGCATTCTAACCAGAGTGACTCCATCTTGGGTGAGGCCTAGAAAATGAGGTTGGGACTTGCTGGGCTGCATTCCAGAAAGTTAGGTATTCCTAGCCTCTAGATGTTTACAGTTAAGAGAACAAATTGATCATGTTTACTAAACAGAGCCCGACTTGGGAATGTCCTAACATCTCCATATCTTGAGAACAAAGGCATTCCTAATTTTGCTTTAAAGATAATAATATTGATTCTTGCAAAATATAGTAATGAAGAAAATTAATTCTTTATCACAAATGCTTGTAGCAGAACGCATCTCCCCATGATCTTTTTTATCCTGTTTATATACAAGCGTTGTACCTAGGGTGGATGCGTTCCTCCTCTTACTTTAGGGAACATCCCACTGTGTCTATGAAGTAGCTGCTCTTTCACCACTTTCTTTTTTTTTTTTTTTGGAGATGGAGTCTCATCCTGTTGCCTGGTCTGGAGTGCAGTGGCGCAATCTCTGTTCACTGCAAGTTCCGCCTCCCGGGTTCAAGCCAATCTCCTGCCTCAGCCTCCCAAGCAGCTGGGACCACAGGCACCTACCACCACGCCCGGCTAATTTTTTGTAATTTTAGTAGAGACAGAGTTTCACCTTGTTAGCCAGGATGGTCTCGATCTCCTAACCTCGTAATCCACCCACCTCAGCCTCCCAAAGTGCTGGGATTACAGACGTGAGCCACCGCACCTGGCCCACCACTTTCCTTTCTTAATAAACTTGCTTGTACTTTGCACTGCGGACTCGCCTTGTATGCTTTCTTGCTGGAGATCCAATAACCCTCTCTTGGGGTCTGAATCGGGACCCCTTTCCTGTAACACAGACACAATCCTACCTCCTTATATATTTAATTAACCATTTCATAAAGTTAATCTTGCTGTTTTTCTTTTAATGTTCTTAACCTAATGCTATAATTTTGTTTTCAGAAGGACGATCTTCCCATGGGCCCTCAAAAAGTGGGCCTGGGGCCAGTAGATACAGTGGCTTCTACCTAGAAAGAGGTTCCCTGATTCTTTTTGTCAGTTGGTGAACCTCAGGGGCAGCCTTTATGTCTTTATTCAACACTCCAGTCTGACTTCATAGGATTTTGCTAGCCCAAATAAAGCCAGGTGGCTAGGTTTACATTTTTAGGGCCTAGCACCAGACCAGGAACATGGGGATACCCATCCCTCCTCCCAAGCAATAATCATTTGTTAATGAGTTCTAGAAAGAGTCACCCAAGAATTAAGTCTTTTTATCTTGCCTAGAATTCCAATTCCTTCTTGGGCCAACTCTGTCCCAGAAGACATTCCAGGGGCACCCTGCTGCCTGTTGCAGCAGGAGGACCACAGGCTGAGCAGCCCTGGACTGTGTGGCATCCAGGAAGTGGCTGCTCCGGCCTCTGGGCCACTGGCCCCAAATGGACGGAGAGGGAGGCAAGGGGGCGGGGGCTGCGGGAGGGCAAGCTGGGAGGGGAAGGGCCCACACCAGGATTTCACACAGTTGGCTTGAAGAGGCAAGCACTAAGCTGCCTTTTCAACCATGGTAAACCCCGTCCATCTGGCCACCCTAAAACTCTGTTAGCTTGTTCCCCTTGCCCAGGGCTGATTGGACCTCCTGAAGCAGAAGTAACGACTTCAATGGTATAAACCCCGGCCACTTGAGGGTATTACATTTCATTTCATGCTTGACTTAATCAAAACTGGGGAAATGAAATGTACACCTTTTTGATGTTCTTTTCCCTGCTGTTTAAAGAGAAGAATCTTAACCCATTTGATCTTCACATGCACCCGGTAAATGACCAAATATGCCAAGCTGTCAAAAGCAGAAGGCGGCCAGTTGCCAGGGGGTGGCGGGCCACTGGGAAAGCACTTAATGCAGGCAAACTTAAGTTTGGGGCCCAGGGACTCTGTTGCAAATGCAGCATTTCCCCCAACGGGGCTGCAGTTATGAACTTTTTAAAGGCAAAGGTGGGTTGGGGGAATAAACGTCATGCTTTGTAGTTGCAATCCAGAGGGAATGAATGCAGGCTGGCCTCAGCTTGAGGACACTTGTTCCTACCAGTCTTCCAAAATTTCTCTCAGGAATCACCTGCTTCTTGAAACTTTCCCATCCTCACCCAAGGACTGGCCAAGAGGGGGAATTTCTGGAGTTACTCTGTGTGTCCTTAGGCAATTGACCTAATCTCTCTATGGGAGCTCAGTAAACTCCTCTGTAAAATGGGAATGATTATAGTTCTGACCTCAGTTCTAGTCTTGGGCAAGTAGCTTGCCCTCCCTCTCTGTGCCTCAACCTCTCCATCTGTAACACATTGGGTTGGACTGGACGATTCCTGGGGCCTCAGAGACTGTGGGTTGCTGTGCAGATTGAATGACATCTGTATACAAAGTGCTTAGCATCATGTCTAGCACATAAGAAGTTCTTATCAAATGCAAGCTATTATTATTATTACGATTTTTATCTTGCTATGGACTGAATTGCATACTCCGCAAAATATGTATGTTGAAGCCCTAACGCCTAATATGATTGTATTTGGAGGTAGGGCCTCTAAGGAGGTACTTAAATGAGGTCGTAAAGGTGGAGTCCTAATTCAATAGAATGTGTGGCCTTATAAGTAAAGGAAGAGAGAGAAAAAAGTCTCCCTCACCATGCACGTTCATGGAGAAATGGCCACATGAGGGCAGTGAGAAGGCAGCAGTCTCTAAGAGAGTAGAGAGCCCTCACCAGAAAACCAACCAGCTGGCATGTTGACCTTGGACTTGCCAGCCTCCAGAACCATGAGAAATAAATTTCTGCTAAGTATCCAGTCTATGGTATTTTGTTAGGGCAGCCCAAACTGGTTAATACATCAACCTATCAGAGTGCTCTATTCTTGTTTATGTGTCCATCTTCTCAATGAGACTTTAACTTCTTTAGAGTAGATCCCATGATTTATTGGCTTTGTATAGCAGGGTTTAGCACAGTGCCTGGAATACAGTGAATGTTCAATAAGTGCTTGTTAAACATACAAATGGGTGGACACAGTTGCACATGGCAAGAGAGCCCTGGGCCTTTTCCTATCCCAGATTGGCCACTTAATATGCTCTGTGATCTTGGGCAAGTAACTTGCCCTCCCTCTCTGTGCCTCAACCTCTCCGTCTATGACACATTGGGTTGGACTGGATGATTCCTGGGGCCTCAGAGATGGTGGGATTCCACCTTTAGACAAAGACTGAGGTGGAGAGAGTGGGGTGGGGTGAGACTAAAATGAAACTGCTGTCACTCCTCATTCCAGGCAACAGGATAGTGCTTAAATATTACATTGAACTAGCCGAAAGATGTCAAAACAGTTTCATCAGGCAGCTTGGATGGGGGGAGCAGGGGGCACAGGTTCAGGATTGTGCAAGTTTAGGTCTCACCCTGGGGGCCCCACAGCTCTGGTTTCTTTCTGCTCACCCAGTGAAGCTGGGGAAGGGTGCTGGGCTGGCCGTCGACAGTTCATGGATGGTGGTAGGAGTGCCAGGCTTGGAGTCCTAAGCCCCAAGGCAACTGGAAGGGATACGGTTGTCCATCTAGTCATCTAGTCAGGTGGTTTTTCAACAGCCTCATATATCAAAACTCCAGAAAGCCGTGATTATTAAAAATCCCCATTCCCCAGCCCTAAGCCCTGCAATCTTTACCTGCTCAGTGAGGAGGCGCTCCTCCAGCTTGGGGATTTTGCAGAGGCTTCCCAGGAAGTCCAGAATTCTTCCTGGATATGCTCTTATCAACCAGATTTGCCTGCCACTAACTCACTAGTGACCTTGGACAAGTCACATTGCCTCTCTGAGCCGCAATATCTTCACTGTAGCTCTTTGAAAGGATAATAGTAAACATCTGCCACTCTTAGGGTAAGTGTTTCGTATGCTTAAGGGGGCTGCTGGCTGCTTCTCTATAACAGCCCATCATTTGGGCCCTGGGCCAGAAGTTTTACTCAGCCCTCCCAGGCAACAGGCAACAACTTTGCCTGAGCAGAAAGCTAGGAACAACCTAAATACGCTGAATATTTTCATGCAACAGAACACTATGCAACCATGAAAATGGAAGAGAAACATAGAGACTGACATGGAAAGATATCTGTGATGCAAAGTTAGGTTGCAACAAGAAGTCCCAAAACAATGGACAGGGCATGATGCTGGTTTGAAAATGTATGTGTATATGTACGCACACACGTGTGTTCATGTTTGAGCTCTGGGAAGTGGGCTGAGTTTTCATCTGGACTCTGTCACTTTAGTGGACTCTGCCCACTAAAAATACAAAAATTAGCTGGGCGTGGTGGTGCACGCCTGTAATCCCAGCTACTCGGGAGGCTGAGGCAGGAGAATCTCTTGAACCCGGGCCGCAGAGGTTGTAGCGAGCTGAGACTGTGCCATTGCACTCCAGCCTGGGTAACAAGAGTGAAACCCTTCTTAAAAAAAAAAAAATAAAAAAAAAAAGGGAAAAAAAAAAAAAAAAGAAAAGAAAGAAAAACGTTCAGGCAGCCTAGAGACCGAAAAATAACCATGGTCACCTCTTATTTCTGTATTGCATAATTGCAAAACAAAGAAACAAGGGGTAAGATGACTTCTTCTTCTTCTTCTTCTTCTTCTTCTTCTTCTTCTTCTTCTTCT
>NC_045450.1:39331886-39363905 GCF_002776525.5 Piliocolobus tephrosceles | reverse complement strand
CTTCTTCTTCTTCTTCTTCTTCTTCTTCTTCTTCTTCTTCTTCTTCTTCTTCTTCCTCTTCTTCTTCTTCTTCTTCTTTTCTTCTTTTTTTTAAGAAAGAAAAACAACACAAAGATGGGGGCATGCCTCATATCCTTTTAGCAAGGAAAGATGCCCAGAATCTGTTGGGTAACTGAAAGGGTGAGCTCTCTAACAGTCTGCATGGTGTGAGCTCATGTTGCCAACAATAATATAATATTGGTATATGGGATGTGAAACCTCTGCAAGCCAACAGATGAAACTTCTCCCAGTGCTTATCTCTGAAGCTGAACAGGGACTAGTTGAGGCAAGCAAGGTACCTAGAACAAAACATTCACTTGCACAACTCTGAGAGTTAATGCCTCCCAAACTTTTGCACCCAATGTGCGTCAATTGTCCCACTCCAATCTTTTGCCTGCTCAGAAGGGTGAGATCCTATAAACCTTCATTTACTAGGCTCTACATTTCTGCATCATTTTAGTTATTTTGACAATTAACACAAATTTCTTTAATAGAGTGAAGTATCAATAAAGATGTAATGTGATAATAATAATTGTTACTGCAATTATTTACCCATTTGGATCCTGGCCATGGTGTTGCCTGCCCTGCTCCTGTGCTCATTAATGTACTCTATGAAACAACACTGGCAGTCAGCCCTTGCTGAGCTCTTGCTGTGTGCCAGGCCCTGTGCTGTCACAGGGATTAGCTCAGCTAATCCTCCTAACAGGCCTTCCATGTAGGGTCCGTTATTATCCCCTTTTTAAGACCAGGAAACAGGAAGTTCAGAGACCCCAAGAGACTTGCTTGGGGTTGCACAGCTAGAAAGAGCTAGAGCTGGGATTTGCACCCTTGTAGTGAGATCCCAGAGCCTGAACTCTCGACAGGTACCCCACACTACTCCACTCAGTCTAGATTTGTCCTTTAAATCACATCTTCAGCTATCCAGCATTGGGGTCCCCTGGCACTTCTTACAAATTTCAGTTGGTGCTATGTACAATAGGTCCGGCCTGACTTGCCAAAGAACCCAAATATCCCACCAAGAAAATCACAGTCTCTGCTCCACCCCTGGGTTGCACCAAAGTTTCCCCCCTCCCCCCGCCTTTTGTTAAGAGGCCTCATTTCTGACTTGATGAAAACATTTGTAATACATAATCAAATGCTGGTATGTTGCAAAGGACAATGCCTTATTTGTTAAATATAAATGAACACGAACACGGGTCTTCAGTGCCAGAAAGGCAAAGGGTTTTGACGCCTTTTCAGTGGCACAGGCTGAGCCCCAGGAAAGAAAGCTGGGAGCCCCTAAAGGGTCTCGTCTAGGACGGTGATCGTCCCACAGCTCTTGTGTGACAAGATACATAGTTTCTTTTCAGCAACAGGCAGATTATCGGTTACTATAGTTTCCCTAATGCTCAAATACAGCTCAGGCCTAAGCTGAACAGAATAGGTTAAAAGGTGCCGAAGTTTGGCCCGGGAAACCACATGTTGCGAATCAGACACCAAACAAAGCGAAAAGCACATCTCTCTGGTCTTTGATGTCTTTTCTGAGGGATGTAGAGTGAGAAAAATACAACCGGTGCTCAGGCCAGGGGCTTGATGGGCCCCTGTGACAATGGCCAGCCAAGTGGGAGCTGAGTACAATGCGGAGACAATGTCCGCAGTCCCAGGCGTCCCTGGGCACGCCGCTCACAAACACCCCGCTGGAAACCGCATTTCAGCCCGAGTTTCTTAGAAAGTTCCTGCCGGCCTCCCCAGCCCAGCTAAACCGCCCGCCTTCCAGACCCAGCCCTTTGCAAGTTCCCTCCTGAGAGAGGCGACTTTCTCACTTAAAATAACCCCAGCCTCCTGAACACGGCCACCGTGAGCACCATTTTCTGCCTGGTTTTTGAATTGTCCTAGATCTACATAAACATCTTTTATCCACTTCTGAAAAGAGATGAGCTTTCTCCCCCTCAAATAATTCATCTCTGCTCTCGAATATTGCTTTGCATATTCCTTGGAGGTGACAGTGTGACATTTTTCATAAACGGGATTAAATTAACCACTATTTATGCCGGCGATGTGGATTTCTCCCCTTCTGCCGAGATCTGTTTATTTCATTTTGCTTTTTATTTAAATTTAGGGAGCAAGATAAATGTGCTTTCGAATTTGGAGATCTCTATCCATCACCAGCCGACTGCATCTAGGAAAATAAGTGTGGGGGAGATTATGTGACAGGGAGAGAGCGAACCAGAGTCAAGCTCATGGAGTTCTGAATGTTTTTTGGTGGTTGTTGCAGTATTGTGCTTCTAGTTGTCATTAGTTCTTTATAATGTTTCATGAAAAATATCTAATTGTAACAACTGTATTCCTCGAGCGAACATATTCCTTGAATTGAAGCCCTCACAATAGCCATAGGATAACTGTCCTTGAATTTGAGCCCTTTGTGAGCTGTCAATAGGCTTACAATGTGCTGAATTAGCAGGCATATTAATGGGCAGATGCAATAGCAGCCATTCTTCAACCTCAAATCTTCTTATGCAAATACCCCATGAATTCAGTTCAAAGCACTGCCTTCAAAATGAGCTGAGCTTCCCTCTCAGAAGGGACCCCGGGAGAAAGTGACATGAGAAAAGTTTAGACACTTGTTTTTATAACTGAACATGATCTTGTTATCATAATCTGATACTGGTCACTTGCATGGCTGGCTTGTAGGATTTTAAACCCTTAACAGAGAGAGATAATCTCAGCCTTTGTAGGAGTGTGGACAGAATCCCGGCGTGCAGGGAAGCCGACACTGAGAAGCACAGTTCGTGCTTTCTCAAACAAAACTTTTCATGATAAAAGCTTTTATCCTATGATAATCACCGGGCAGATTTCAGTGGTATTGGTAAGGCTGGCAAAGGCCAGTGAAGGTGAATTTTTTAAAAATGAAAATAACCAATTCTCAAGACTATTTCCAATCAGCCTGGATCAACTCCTGGAGTCCCCATTAACAGCAGCTGCAGAGTTTTCAAAGATCCCAAAGAAAGCGGAATCCCTGGAACCTCTGCCTAGTCCCAGGCAGGATGACAGAATGATAGCTAACATTACTGTGGCACCAAAAGGAGCTAGGCATTTTTGCTCACTTCTCAGCCTTTTCCACATATGGGCTCACTTAATTTTCACAGCTATCCCAGGAAGTAGCTACTATTCATATCCCCATTCTACAGATGAGAAAAACGAGGAGTGGAATTAAGCAACATGTCCAGGCCCTAAGAAATTACTAAGCCCTCCAGGGGAAAATCTGCTTGCAGACACATTAACTAACTCCACTGGGAAGTGGAAATCAGCCCAGGAAGAGATTTCTTTCTTTTTTTTTTTTTTTTTTTTTTTTTTTTAAGACAGGGTCTCCCTTTGTCCACTCCCAGCCTGGAGTGCAGTGGCGAGAGCTCAGCTCACTGCAATGTCTGCCTCCTAGGCTCCCGGCAATCCTCCCACCTCAGCCTCCCGAGTAGCTGGGACTACAGGTGTGCACCACCACGCCTGGCTAATTTTTGTATTTTTTGTAGAGAAAGGGTTTCACTGCTTTGCCTAGGCTCTTCTGGAACTCCTGGGCTCAGGCAATCCTCCTGCTTCCACCTCCCAAAGTGCTGAGATTACAAGCATGAATCACTGCGCCTGGCCACGAAAAGACTTCTTCTCAAAAGAATCTGCTCTAAATAAATTAAATAAATAAATAAATAAATAATCTGCCCTCCTTTCTTTTTCTCCTTGAGCTGGGCAGGCTGACCTGCTTGAGAATATGTGTCCAGCCCCTATAAAGTCTTCTCTCCTCCTCAACAAAGTTATATGATAAATTTGTATTTATAAAAATATTTCAAACAAGAATACCACTTTACTAGCAGTGCTCTGTGATATACATAGCACTATAATTGCATATAGAGCTGAATCTCATGACCACCCTTAAGTTGTAGACACTGAGACATTACATTATAAGTTGAAGATCAGTTCCGTGACTTAGCAAGAGGTGACAGATTGTGTGCTATCATTATTAACAGTAATAGCTAGTGTTTTCTATTTACCCATATTTCCTCATTTATTTACTGAGTGTGTCAACTCATTCCTCATGCCTACGCTGTGAAGAAGGTAGGCTGATCGTTTTCATTTTATAGCTGAGGACACTGAGATCCGGGCTGAGATTGGAACCCGAGATCTCTGAATCAACCCTCATCCACTTGGCTACAGGCAGTCCTGATGTTCCAGCCACCCTGGGATTGGGATGACCGCGTTTTCCCTTGATATGCCCTGAAATTACCACCCTCCTCAATAATTGACCTTCTTTGCACCAAAAGCCAATTTTAGTCCCACTTCTTTTCTTGTATCTCTGTTCTTCATCTCTTTTTGTAACAGTGTTTTTGGTTAATTACATTATTGCCTGACATTTCCGTGTGTGTGTATCTGTCTGTGTGTGTGTGTGTATGTGTCTCTGTGTGTGTGTGTGTGTCTATGTGTCTGTGTATATGGGTGTAGATGATGGTGTAGGGGGAGGTAGAGAAGAAACAGGATGATATACCTTTAGAAAAACTGAGAAACCAAGACACAAAGAACTTGCCCAGAGTTCTGGATCTGGGTGGACCCCTCCCTCCAAGACACCCCAGACAAGAGACATTCTCCTCCTGTGACTTGGGAGCCTAAGAGTTTGTTACCAAAAATAATCAAATAACAAAAGGGTAAGACATGTCTATGTTCTCAAGAATACATAATGATAATATTATAACAATAGTAATGACAACAGGATGGACACAGTGGCTCACGCCTGGAATCCCAGCACTTTGGGAGGCCAAGGCAGGAGAATGGCTTGAGTCCAGGCATTCAAGACCAGCCCAGGCAACAGAATGATACCTTGTCTCTACAAAAATAAAAATAAAAATTAGGCCGGGCGCGGTGACTCAAGCCTGTAATCCCAGCACTTTGGGAGGCCGAGACGGGTGGATCACAAGGTCAGGAGATCGAGACCATCCTGGCTAACACGGTGAAACCCCGTCTCTACTAAAAAAATACAAAAAAACTCGCCGGGCGAGGTGGTGGGCGCCTGTAGTCCCAGCTACTCAGGAGGCTGAGGCAGGAGAATGGCGTCAACGCAGGAGGTGGAGCTTGCAGTGAGCTGAGAGCTGGCCACTGCACTCCAGCCTGGGTGACAGAGCAAGACTCCGTCTCAAAAAATAAATAAATAAAAATAAAAAAAATAAAAATAAAAATAAAAATTAGCCAAATGTGGTGGCATGCAGATTCCACCACAGCTATGGTGGTCTCAGCTATTCAGAAGACTGAGGTGGGAGGATCCCTTGAGCCCAGGAGGTTGAGGCTGCAGTGAGCTGTGATCATGCCACTATATTCCAGCTCTGTCAGAGCTGTCTCACAAAAATAATAATTTAAAAATGGTAAGAATATTAATAAGTACTAATTATAGATGCCTTACCATGCCCCAGGCATTGTGCTAAAGGCTATACGTGAATTACCCAGTAGCCATAGAGAAAACAACAGAAAGGCATAATAATATTATAAATATGGAATAAAATTAAGCCATTATTGCTTAGGATAGGGGTGGGGGAAAATCAATGATGAAAGCTACCTTAGCCCACTTGTGTTGCCGTAACAAAATACCACAGACTTGCTTAAACAACAAAGATTTATTTTCTCATAGTTCTGGAGGCTGGTAGTCCAAAATCGAAGTACCATTGGGGTTGTTTTTTTGATGTGGCCTGTCTTTTTGGCTTTCAGCTGTGTGCACACATGGCTTTTCACTGTGGGCTTGCACAGAAAGAGTGTGCACTCCAGCGTCTCCTCTTAGAAGGATACCAGTTGTGGCCGGACACGGCAGCTCATGCCTATAAGCCCAGCACTTTGGGCATCCAAGGTGGGAGGATCACCTGAGGTCAGGAGTTCGAAAATAGCCTGGCCTACATGGCAAACCCCCTCTCTACTAAAAATACAAAAATTAGCGAGGTGTGGTGGTGGGTGCCTGTAATCCCAGCTACTAGGGAGGCTGAGGCAGAAGAATTGCTTGAACCTGGGAGGCAGCAGTTGCAGTGAGTTGAGATTGTGCCACCGCACTCTAGCTTGGGTGACAGAGCGAGACTCAGTCTCAAAAAAAAAAGGACACTAGTTGGATTAGGGCCCCACCCCTATGATCTCATTTAATCTTAATTACCTCCTTAAAGACCCTATCTCCAAATACAGTCACATTGGAGGTTAGGGCTGAAGCTTATGAATATTTGGGGTGGGAGGGTCACAGTCAATCCACAGCAAATGGGGAATCTGGGAACACTTTTGAAGGTGGTAGCGTTTGAGTCAAGCCAAGAATGAATTATTCTGACAAAGAAACTGTAAGCAAGCTGGTTTTGTGTGGTCTGCACAGCGTTTTTAAAACAGGAAGAGACAGCATGTCAATATCTGCATTTTTATTGTCTTTTGGAAGGCATTAAAAGCTCTGGCAACACCAGGCCCACCTTCCTGGGCACCAACACCTAGCTGCCTGGCACTTTGTAGGGATTCCATTCATTTTTCCACAGTCACCACCACTCCCTATTGCGCAGGTCCCTGATTCCGTATCCAAACTTCCAGGGTTCAATGTCTTCAAATTCACAATATTTTATATTTTAGAGATGTAGTACAGTGCACATATTCTATTATATTCTGTCCCCAAGTGGGACTAGGGCAGTATCCCCCTAATCAATCACACTAATATCTTTATACTACAATGTATAAATACTCACATTGAGTGTGATAAATAGAGGCTTTAAGTAGACTCTCATCTGTTCTGGGCAGGTTTTGCTGCCAAATAAGATCAGATCAGAACAGGTATTGCCACAAATCATTTTCAGCTAACCTGCAGTGCCCAGAGCCTTTTGGATTGAGGAACTTCAGGCAAGGATTGGGTCCTGTCTTACAATCCACGTGCTTCATTCACCTGTACTCTGATCTGGCACCAGCAGACATTTGACTTGCTAACTTCTGCTTTAACAGGTCAAATGTGAGGATGGTGTGAGGGGTTGGCAGAGAGGATATCTAGGCACAAAGATTTAGATTCAGGAGTGTGTTGGATATATTTCAGGGTGATCTTTGCTAGCAAAATGTTTAAAGAAACATATTTTCTTGAACAAAATTTTGTGGAAAGGGAAACAATTCAGAGAATTCTTCAGAGTAAAAAAAAAAAATGCAGGGTGCACTAATAAAGAATGAGCTATCAAGTTTGCATGGAGACACCTGAAATGCACATGACTAAGTGAAAGAAACCAATCTGAAAAGGCTACATACGGTATCAGTCCAACTCTATGACATTCTGGAAAAGATAAAACTATGGAGACAGTGAAAAGATCAGTGCTTTCCAAGGATAGGCCTTAGGAGAAGGGTGAATAGGTGGAGCACAGAGGATTTTTAGGGCTGTGAAACCGCTCTGTGTGATACTGTAATGGTGGAACCTTGTCATTATGCATTTGTCCAAACCTATAGAATGTATAACACCAAGAGTAAACCCTAATGTAAATAAACTACAGACTTTGGCTGATCATGCTTGTCCACGTGGGTTCATCATTGTAACAAATGTACCACTCTGGTGAACCATGTTGATGATGCGGAAGGTTACACATGTGTAGGGGTAAGGACATATAGGGAGTCTCTGTACCTTCCTCTCAGTTTTGCTGTCAACCTAAAACTGCTCTAAAACAGTAGTCTGGGGCAGGCACAGTGGCTCACGCCTGTAATCTCAGCACTTTGAACATTACAGCACTTTGGACAACTGAGGTGGGCGGATAACCTGAGGTCAGGACTTTGAGATCAGCCTGACCAACATGGGAAACCCTGTCTCCATTAAAAAAAAAAAAAGTACAAAAATTAGCCAGGCATGATGGCGTGTGCCTGTACTTCCAGCTACTCAGAAGGCTGAGGCAGGAGAATCGCTTGAACCCAGGAAGTGGAGGTTGCAGTGAACCAGGATCGCACCATTGCACCCCAACCAAAGTGACAGAGGGAGACTCCGTCTCAAAAAAAAAAAAAAAAAAAAAAAAAAGTAGTCATAAAAAGCATGCAATGTGTTCTTCCTGTGTTCCTGCCTGTACCTACTGAAGCTCATTTTGGGCCACAGGTTGTGGGGATGGCAACTCTAGATGATTCTGCAGCAGCCCATACACTGGGTTTTGAGCTTAGCAACCACAAGGACAGAAGTAGCACCATGCAACCGCCACCATCCAAAGACTGAAGCCCAGGCCTCTCTTTGCTTTGCCACGTGAATTGGGACAGGTCGAGATGCCAAAGGGTGACCAGAATTATCTCAACCAGACAAGTCACTAGGACCCACAAACACAATGAAATACTCTGTTAACCTTTTTCTCTGGAGCCAAAATTGGAAAGAAAGAAAAAAAAAAAAACCTGATTATTCCTTCACTGTTTTTTTCTAGAAGTTAAAAGCAAATTTATTTACTATTTAAACAGAGAGTTTAAAAATACAAATTAGGCCGGGTGTGGTGGCTCATGCCTTTAGTAATCTCAGCACTTTGGGAGGTCAAGGCGGAAGGATTGCTTGAGGCCAGGAGTTTGAGACCGGCCTGGGCAACATAGCGAAACCCCATCTGTATAAATAGTTTAAAATTTAGCCCAACGAGGTGGCACATGTCTGTAGTCCCAGCTACACAAGAGGCTGGGGCGGGAGAATCTCTTGAACCCAAGAGTTCAAGGCTGCAGTGAGCAGTGATTGTGCCACTCCAGCCTGGAGTTTAGACCCTCTCTCTAAATACACACACACACACACACACACACACACACACACACACATATACACACACACACACATATATATATGTAAAATCAGGTCAAATCCTATCTCTGCTCAGTGGTTTCACAGCAGTGAACAAAATAGTCAAAAGTCCTTCTCCTCAGGGAGCTTTAGGCTTTAGTAGGGGGAGGCTGGTCAACCAATTACTCCCCCAGTACCTGTTACCATATCAGGAGAGAGACCTTAAAGGCAATCTGTTCACTACTAGTGCCTTTAAAGAGGGGAAACGGAGGCATGTCCAGTAGAAGAATTTGTCTCAGTCTTTGCAATGATTTGCCCACATTTAAGTACCTTTTAGATGCAAATCAAATGGTGCTAAATTCCATCTTCTGTTTGAAAATGTTGGAACATTCCCCTGAAGAAAGAGAACTCATTTTGTTTGGTTGTTTCAGTTGTTGTTTTTTTTCCTTGACCATTCATGTGAAAAAGATCTTAGAAGATGACTGTGGTATAGATCACCATCTCTCTACAAGTACATTTTGTACTTTAGAGGGGTCTCAACTTTCCCCAGAGTTTTTCCTGGAGGGTAATTGGAAACGGTGGTTAACGTAGCATGGCTTTTCAAATTGAGTTGAAAAGTTCATCAAAATGTCATTAATCTGCTTTACATAGCCTTCCTTGATTAAGTCAAACTTGTGTCTGACCAATTATTTATGAAGCAGAGCTCTGGATGGGGCTGTTTTGGCATCTGTGGCCCGATATTAGGTTGGAGAAGGGAATGAGCACTTCACACTTGGGGGCTCTGAGACACACTCAAATGCCACCACTGCCCACTCCCAGCAAAGGGAGACTCTGTGGTTCACACAGGTAATTGCTAGTCGATCAACGATTTTTGATTGCTAAGTTCAGTTGAGCATCTGTTGTGTGGAAAATATGATGAGAGATACCAAACAATAAGTAACCTCTTATCATCCTGGGGTTATTATTTGGAAGAAACTCTTACATATTTCCAACTAGCAGATTTCATCTTGCTTGGCAGCCCTCAGGAAGTAGGTGCCACGAGAAGGCACTGGGCTGTCTTCTGAGCTCTGCTCTGCTGTGAGGTTGGCAAATGACTGAACCCAGAACTTTGCTCTATGGCTACAATGACAATAGTGATGATGACGGGAACTATTGTATATTTCTATGCCAGGCACGCATTTCTCACAATACATCGGTGAAAGGGAGATTATCAGCCACTTTTCTCTGGTAAAGAAATGGATAGCCAAGAAGCCAGTTCACTTGCTGAGGGTCTCAGAGTGAATGAGCCTGAGTCGATGTGAAAGAAAGGTGTTCTTGCATGTAGTTGCCATGAGTGAGATGGTTTTGAGATGGTTTTGTTTTGTTTGCCCCCAAATCATTTTCCTTTGGACAAAGAGGACATTTGTCAGCCTCACTGCCCAGAAAGTCACGTGCCCCCCAGTCTGTGTGATATCATTTTAAATGATTTTGGCATAATTCACAAAATCAGTGTCAACTTAAGAGGACACGCGACCCTCCCAGGAGCCACAGGAACCGTAGAATCAGGAAGACCAAACTCCAGGAAAGACCAGTGTGTCCGAGAATGGGCCTGAGCTATGATTGTCTGGATCTGCGCACACCTCCAGGGCTTCCAAGAAGGAGCAATGCTGCCATGCCCTGGAGCAGGTGCCACCCTAGGCCTGGCCTTGTTGTTTTTCAGTTGTCATGGTGGCGAAAATACGGCAGGTGGGGGTGTCTGGAACTTCTGCCAGCAAGCTCAACACGTGTCATCAGACAATATTTATATGGGTCAAGTTTTCCTCTGAGAGAGAGAGACAGAGAGACATAGAGAGAGAGAGTGAGAACCCATATTTCCGGAACTTCAGAGCTTTAGTGGCTCCTGACAGTGTTCTGGGCAAGCTGCCACCCCATACCTCAGGGCTCAGCCAAGACTCTATTTTATGAGTTTCTGAGTCCCCCAAAGACATGTTTATCAATGTCCGGCTCCAGAGTGTGGCTTCTTAGAGTCAAGTTTCCCACATCTCTCTGATATATTCTGCGGGGAGAGGAGGGATTCACAGGCACACAGACTCCTGGGTTTGTTTCAGTTTGTTTTATTGTTTGGATTCTTCTTTCCTCCTCCTTCTCCTCCTCCCTCTTTCTTTCCTCCTTCTCCTCCTTCTTCCTTCTCTACCTCCTCTTCCTTCTTCTCCCTCCTCATTCCCTCCTCTTTTTCTTTTCCTCCTCCTTCTTTTTCTTTAATATTTTAAGTATGTTGCTAGGTTTCATATTTTAAAGTGAAATATATCATCCCAATACATCAGCACCTCCCTCCCTCTCTGGAGGGCTACTCTATAAGACAGACCACCTTCAATGAGGCCATTGTGTCTTTTAACAGCCAAGCGTGGCTTTATTTGTGAGAGTCAAAAACCCCAGAATTTATTTATTGGCTCACGCAGTAAGAAGTCCTGGGTAGCCCCAACTTCAGGCTGAAACCAACATCTAAGGATGTTTACAGGGCCAGGTCTCTCTCCTCTTCTTTCCTCTTTGTTACTCTCTTTAGGCAGGACACCTGCTCATTGGTACAATGGCTTTCAGTGACCCTAGCTTATGTGGCCTGCACCCCCATCTGTACTTCTTCCAAAAGTCAGAACTGGTCTCTGGCTCAGATTGGATCGTATGTCTGTGAACCAAATGTTGTGGCCAGAGGCTGGGATGTGCTAACTGTCTTGGCTCCGGGTCACATCTTATACCTGGCACCTAGAGTGGGAATGGTTCCTACCAAGTCACATGGATGGAGAATTTGAGCTAAGGAGATCGTCAAATGACATTCAGATTTTTATGCTCAAAAGAAGGAGGATCGGTGCCCAAGGATAGCCTCTTCCTCCTAAACATCTGGCGGCACTGTAAGGTAATGCCTTTACAATAACTTGCCAATAACACACTTGGTCTTAACATTCCTGGTACTGAAGAGATGGAGTATTGCTGAAGGAAACAGGTTTTCCAGACTCTTCTCTTGCAGTCACTCTGGAACAAGCAAAGACAGACTTGCTCCAATGTCTTTTTTTTTTTTTTTTTTTTTTTTTTGGTCGCCCAGGCTGGAGTGCAGTGGCGTGATCTTGGCTCACTGCAACCTCCGCCTCCTGGGTTTGAGCAATTCTCCTGTCTCAGCCTCCCAAGTAGCTGGGATTATAGGCATGTGCCACCACACTGGGCTAATTTTGTATTTTTAGTAGAGACCAGTTTCACCATGTTGGTCAGGCTGGTCTTGAACTCCTGACCTCAGATGATCCACCTGCTTTGGCCTTCCAAAGTGCTGGGATTACAGGCTTGAGTCACCTCACCCAGCAGTCATTTTCAACCAGTATCTGAAATGTCTGTCTAGAACATCCCTATTAGATACCAGAGTCACCAACTCCTCTTCCCGGGAGAAATGGGTCAAGTTGAACATATTGCTGGATTTTTCCTTTGATTTCAGGAGACTTTGTTGCTTTTTCTTTACTTAGGAAGAAAACCTTAATCTGACTTATACAATGTATTTTTTTAAGTGTAGTTTTAACAACCAAAAAAATCTAAAGGGAAATACGAAACACTTGACGAGAATGCTCTCCCTTCTCCTGGAAATCTTAACGGTTAAAGTGCGGTCATATTCATCATTACTTTAGGCCAATGGGTCTCAACCAGAGACAATTTTGTCCCCCAGAGGACATTTGGCAATGTCTGAAGACATGTTCGGTTGTCACAACTGGGAACGGGCTGCTCCTGGCAACTGGTGTATAGAGGCCAGGGCAGCTGCTAAGCATCCTACAGGGCACAGAAAGTGTCCTCCAACAAAGGACTATACAGCCTCAAATGTCAAACGTGTCAAATATGAGAAGCCCTATTTTTGACCCTCACAACATCTCTGTGGGGAAAGTAGGGCGACTGATGACATGGTGTCCTTATTGGACATTGCCCAGAGAGGTTATATTACCTAGGAAGCCATTTGGCTCCAAGAAACAGAAAATCCAACCAACAATGCCTAAAATAGACATTTCTTTTTCTCAAGTAACCAGAAATCTGAGGGCCAGCAGTTGTGTTCTCTGTGATGCCACCAGAAACCTTGGCCCTGTTTTTCTTCTCTGTCATCCCTTCTGGGCTGGTTTCATCTCTCTGTGTCCCATGGTTTGTAAGAGGGTTTCTGCAGCTCCCTGAATCATGTCCTCTCAAAGCAGGAAGAATGAAGAGAAGAGCTGGCCCCAGCTAACCCTTACCTTAATCAGGCAACCAAAAGCTCTCTCTGTCTATCCTCTTCCTTTCAAACTCCTGCTGACACCTCATTGGTCAGAGCTGGGCCACATGCCCACCACTGGCTGCAAAGGATGATGGGAGAGGGGATAATCTGCTTTCCAGCTGCATCATGGGAGGTGACAAAGAAGAAAGTATAGGGCATTAATACTGAATTAGGCAACCAATAGTGCCCACCACATTGGATAAAGGCCTTACTCAAGATCAAATAACCAATCAGAGCCAGTCTAAGACTCAAGTGTTGTGATACCTAGCTCTGATCTAATTTTACTAAGATATGTCAAGCGTTTTGTAATGATTGCATTTCCAGAAAGGCAGAACTCTCTAAAGAATCCAGAGAAAGAGCTTTCTCTTTAGAAATTCCAGGAGTTCCATTCAGCTGACAAGAAATTGTCTTTGTATCCCCATTGACTTTGTAACCAGAAATCTCTCATGGGCCTATTTATAACTGAAACACTACTACTAGTAATAATAGCAATAACTCAATCCCAATAGTCCAACAAAATAGCTATGTGTCTTGGATCTTAGATATAGGAGGCTCAAAATAATCAAAGTGTAAGATCCCAAACAAATTGCCTACCTGAAAACTCTCTGGATAGAAATGAAATATCAAGACAAGCAGATACTGCTCACAGAGTTATAGACCACTATTTTTCAGTTGCAGCCCATTAGTGGGTGGCAAATTCAATTTAGTGGACCATGACCAGCATTTAAAAATATGGAATAGAATAGTATAGAAAAGAAAGTATTGGCCAGGCACGAGGTCTCATGCCTGTAATTCCAGCACTTTGGGAGGCCAAAGTGGGAGGATTGCTAGAGCCCAGGAGTTCGAGACCAGCCTGGGCAAAATGGCAAGACCCTGTCTCTACCAAAAAAAAAAAAAATTTAAAAATTAGCTGGGCGTGGTGGCACATGTCTGTAGTTCCAACCACTTGGGAGGCTAAAGCAGGAGGATTGCTTGAGTCCAGGAATCCCAGGCAGCAGTGAGCTGTAATCGTGGTACTGTACTCCAGTTCGGGTGACAAAGCGAGACCCCATCTCTAAAAAGAAAAGAAAGTATCAGAGTCCATTGCACACAGAACGGTCAGTACAAATGTGTAACTTTTGTTTCTGTGTGTGTGTGTGTGTGTGTACGCATGCATGCTACACTGCAATGTAAAATGTGTTTCTTACTGTGAGCCACGATCACAAAGTTTGAAAAAAACTTTATTCCCTTTGTCCAGAAATGAAAGAGCAGGTACAAGTAGAGGCAAAAACTGTCAGGTGAGGCTGGTGCTACATACACTTAGGCCACTGAAGAATTGTTCTTCTGCTTCCTAATTACGTTGAAAACCTGACTGAAGGGGGCTTTGCTCAATTCTAAATAACCCTCCTGCCACTCTCTGTCTCTTTGAGCTGAGTGGCCAGTCAGCCCTGGCACCTTTGTAAGCCAGCTATGGTTAATTAGAGCTACTGCTCCCCGACACAGCCCTGCTATGGCATTCCAATTCCCTGGGGTCTGTCTTCTGTGGCACTTCTGATTTGTGGCCCGGAGTGCTTGGTGACTTGCCTCTGAGGGGTGATGAGCTGTTGGAAATGTGAAAGAGAGAGAGAACCGGTAATCTTAATATCTTCTCCTTTGAAATTGGGTTTTCTGGGCTTGAGGTCCACTCTTTGGCCCTCATTGTCTCTGATTTAAACGTGTTTACGTTAAAAGTAAGCTCATTTAAAATAGCTCTTTCCCCAGCATCTTTCTTTCTTGCTTTTCATCCAGACATGATTTTTCTTCCCTTTGACATCCCTAATGCAAGGCACAGATAGGAGGGAGAGAGTGCACAAGAAAGATTCCTTTAAGAAAGCATTTGGGAAAATCCCTCCAGTAATCATTCCCCATGGCTCTGGGGTCCCCATAAGAGGAAGAAAACCCTTTGGACCTTAATTTGGATGTTTTAAGACAAGTGACCTTATCTCATCTGATGTTTCTGTCTGCACAAAGTAACAGCAACCATATAGTCTTCTCTGCCCAGAATACCATAGGTCTTTGTTAAGTCACTATTATTATATCAGATCAATGGGAAACTAGGAAATACACACCCAGAGCTTTGTTGAAGACCAGCAAACTACAAGTATTTTATGCTCCTCTGTGACCTTAAACAGCATCATTAAAATGTACACACTAGAACTTAGATGTATTAACAGATGTCACCTGATATATTTTCTGTAACTGACTTCATCTTTCCCTAGGGTTTCAATTCTCATTGATTGCCATGACTTCTGGGTTAAGATGGTCTCTTCTGGGTAAATATGAAATCTATCCAAGGCTCCTGCAGAGCTGTTTCTTCACTCTCCAATGATCTCTCCTTCCCAGTCATTTCCAATATGGCGCCTGAGAACAAGGGACAGTTAGACAGCCTCATGGCAGCCAAGAGGAGGCACTGATGACCCTTGGGTTATTCTCTGGGACCTTGTTGAGGGGTCCTACATCCTGACGTATGGTGATTGTGCATCTGGTGTTGACATCTGGTGGTGTGGACCACTCCTTCTGGTCTGGAAGACATCAGGCTTGAGTCCACTGCTGAGGCTCTTGGTCTCTGCCATGGCCTCTTTTCATAAAGCCCACTTTCTGGGACTGTGTCATCTTAACTCCCAGTCTCTCCTGCCTCACTGTGTCCCATGACTTCTCCATCCCTTTATATGGGCATGTGGGAATTTTGGGACCCCCATTGTGCTGGCTGTGGGCAAGCAGACCTCTTCACTTTGACCATTTCCTTGGCCATGGTGCTCCAGGTTGGACATGATGTCTCACTGTGGTGGGCCAACCCTAAGCACTGAAGGGATGTTTATGCTTCTAGCCAGGTGGGAACTTCTTTGACGTCATGACTTCCATTTTCTCTAGGCTTTGTGTGCATTAGAACTCCATGTTCTTACTTTCAACCTAGCTCTTGACGTACAAGGGGGAGTTTTGAAAGTTTTCTCTTTTCCCCAGCTGATCATTGTCTCTTTATGCACTCAACATGGTCTAATCTGAAACACAAGGTTAATCAGTGACTTCTTTGTTCATAATTTGCCTTCCCCTGAAACAATAAAGTCAGGGATGGGAAAAACCAAGGAAAGACTAGCAAGTAGGTATCATTGATGGTCAGGTATAGAATACATTGCTTTAGGCTGGGCGTGGTGGCTCATGTCTGTAATCCTAGCACTTTGGGAGGCTGAGGCAAGTGGATCACTTAAGGCCAGGAGTTCGAGACCAGTCTGGCTAACATGGTGAAACCTCGTCTCTACTAAAATACAAAAATTAGCCTGGTATGGTGGTGAGTGCCTGTAGTCCCAGTTACTCACGGGGGCTGAGTCAGAAGAATCGCTTGAACCCGGGAGGCAGAGGTTGCAATGAGCCAAGTTCATATCACTGCACTCCAGCCTGGGCAACAGAGTGAGACCCTGTCACAAAAACAATACTTTGCTTTAATTTCTACAAACAATCTTTTTTGTTGAAGCTGAGAGATGGTATGTGGAGTCATTTTACCATACAAAAGTATGGTAAAATGTGGATATTGGATTTTTTCCCCATGTTAAGGAATTAACTATAAATAAGTAAAACTACCTATGCCCATTACTTTCAGAGAAGTAATGCATTGTCAGGTTTACTAGAACCTCTTGGGCTGGAGGTTGGACTGCCAGAATAAAGAGCTGAGACATCTGCTCTCTCATGCTGTGGAAAGACTCACAAGTTGGAGGCTGGAAGGAGTCCACTGCTAACGTTTGGGTGTCACAGCTCTGATCTAAGCCACTGGTGACTCCCGCTTCATTAAAATAACAGGGGAAGCCCCTAATTTAGCCAGATTCAATTTTCAACTTTTATAATTCATTTAAAATTTGATCAACGAGTTAATTTATGACAAGGGCAAGGGGTGCCTTGCTAGCTCCTCTGGTGGGCACAGGCATTATAACTTAATTTATGGTTAAAGCAGTTTGTTTTAATTGAGTGCAAAAAGGTGGTTTCTTGTCTGGATTTTGAGTTCTAAGGTGAATGGAGAAAGGACTGGGTGTACCAGGTTTTTTTTGAGAGGCAGGGAACATGGGTGTCAGTCCACAAGAGGCAGAACATTAGAAGACGATGTTTTGATCCAATGCCATTGATCAAAAGCTTGCCAAGGGGATAAAAAGAAAAACAAGGCCGGGCGCGGTGGCTCAGGCCTGTAATCCCAGCACTTTGGGAGGCCGAGACAGGCGGATCACGAGGTCAGGAGATCGAGACCATCCTGGCTAACCCGCTGAAACCCCGTCTCTACTAAAAAATACAAAAAACTAGCCAGGCGAGGTGATGGCGCCTGTAGTCCCAGCTACTCAGAAGGCTAAGGCAGGAGAATGGCATAAACCCGGGAGGCGGAGCTTGCAGTGAGCTGAGATCCGGCCACTGCACTCCAGCCTGGGCCACAGAGCGAGACTCCATCTCAAAAAAAAAAAAAGAAAGAAAAGAAAAACAAGACAGCAGCCCCACACCCAGGACCTCCTGGGCTTCTCCATGGCCCTTGGGGGAGCAGGAACATATTCTGGAGCAGGGCAGGAGAATGCAGCCAGCATGCCCGCTTGTGTAGTTATGGGTGATGCATATGACTTGAGATGTCACTCTGGAGAAAGCTCTGAGGTTCTCCAGACAAGGTTGGGAGGCACTGAGGGCTTTGAATTGGTTCAATAGCTGAGAACAGGGCAGGTGTATGGGGTGTGAATGTGAGGACCCGTGTTTATCTGTGAACATGTGTGACTGTGTGAATGAGGAGGAACGTGTATATATCTGTGTATGTGTGTCTGGGTCTGTGTCCCAGTGGGTATATATCTGTGAATATGTGTGTGCATGAATGTAGGAGATGTGTGTTCATCTGTGGATGTGTGTCTTGTGTGTCAATATGGGAGAATGTATGTGCATCTCTGAACGTAGATGGGGAAATTTGAATCTATCTATGAATATTAGAGTGTTATGAATAGGTGTAGACTTACAATGTGTCTATGGGGGGAATGTGTGTATATCTGTGAAGGTATATATATATATATATATGTGAGATGAATGTGTGTGATTGTGTGAGTGTAAGAACATGTGTATATCTGTGAATGCGTGTCTGTGTGTGTGTGTGGATGGGGAAAATTTGAAGATACCCGTGAATGTGAGTGTGTTCGTATAAATGTGTGTATACTTGCCAGTGTGTGGCTGGGTTTGTGAACATGGGAAATGTGTGTCCATCTAAGAATGTATGCATCTACATGTGTGAATGTGGGGGAAGGTGTGTACTGGTGTGTGTGAAGGTGTAGACACGTATGTTGATCTGTGAATGCATGTATGTACCTGCATATGAAGGATAGAGAAAATTCGACTATATCGATGAATAAGACTATGTTAATACAAATGCCTGCACACTTGTGAATGGGTATCTGTGTGTGAATGTGTACAGATCTCTGGATGTATGTGTCTGTGTGTAAGAAGAGGAGTATACCTGTGAATGTGTGTATGTGTGTGTGTGGTGTAAGTGTGGAGGGATATGTATATATACCTGCAAATGTGTGTGCACACGTGTGTGTATGTGGGGGAAACATCTTTGCATGTATGCCTGCATGTGCTGTGTGATCATGGGTATATGCATGTCTCTCTATGAGCATGTATGTGTCTGAGAGCGTATGTGCATGCATGTGCATGTATTTATGAGCTCACTCATCACAACTGTGCACCAGCACCCTGGGGCCCACACTATGGCTGCAGTCTGAATCTGGTTTGGGGGCTCTTTAAAGCAGTCTCTTGCCACATATGTCTTTTATACTATCCTTGTATTCACTCACTCTATTAGTCTGTTCTCATGCTGCTAGTAAAAACATACCCAAGACTGAGCAGTTTATAAAGAAAAAGAGGTTTCATGGACTCAATAGTTCCATGTGGCTGGGGAGGCATCACGATCATGAAGGAAGGCAAAGGAGGAACAAAGTTGGCATGTCTTACATGGCGGCAGGCAAGACAGCGCGTGCACAGAACTGTCCTTTATAAAGCCGTCAGATCTCATGAGACTTATTCACTATCATGACAGCAGCACAGGAAAAACCCGCTGCCATGATTCAGTTACCTCTCACCAGGTCCCTCCTACAACATGTGGGGATTATGGGAGCTACAATATCACTCACTCACAAATATTTATGGAGCACTTTGTCAACTCTGGGCCCCAGGAACCCAGTGGTAAACAGGGCAGCCAGTGTCCCTGCCTGTCCACAGACCATGAATAGACACCTTCTCTGTGCCCTAGAGTTTGTGTCCCAGTCCCAAGGCCAGCTATGCCCTGCATCATCCTCCCTGGAGACCACGGAGCTTGGCCGACCCCGGGAGAGTGGGTTCAGCACCACACGTCGCCTCCTGGCCACTGCACATTTCCCTCTGTGCTCCCTCACCCCATCCCATTCAGTACCCAGAGCACTCCCCCTTCTGTTTCTTGAGGTCAGTTGTCTGATTAGCATACCTGATAATGTGTAATATACCTGATCAACATATCTTAGCAGTAAGGGGGTTATTGTTATGAAACATTAAAGATAACTTCTGAGCAGCACCTGTTCTGTGCCCAGCACCATGTCACTATGTCCAGGGCTGCCTACAAGCCCTGGATTATCTCATTTAATCCTTAAATCTCCCGAGAACCAGGAATTATATCTCATTTAGTGAATAAGTTGTCAAAGCCCAGAGAGGTGCAGTGATTTGTTCAAAATCATGCAGCTCACGAGTGACAGGGCAGTGATTTGAACTCAGCATCATTGAACCTCTCTGAGCCTTGGTTTCCTCATCTGTAAAATGGGGATGGTAATAGTCATTCATTAAAATGGGGCCCATTTCAATACATGAGATCCCAGACTTAACTTGAGTCCATGTCTCGAGGCCCTTCCATGTCTAACCTCAGGCAACCTTCCCAGGTCCATCCAGAGTTCCATATGGAGAAACTTCCCTGCTGTTTTTTCAGCAGGCCAGGAAGCAGATGAAAGGCTCATAGGGTGCCTCTGTGCAGATTAGAAAAAAGTGTCCCATCTGGGCAGCTGCCAGCCTGAAAGAGCATGGTCTGTCTGGGAGCAACGTGCAGCTTGCCTCCAGCCCCTTGCACCCCTCTATTGAACACCCTGCACCTTGAATGTGGTCATCCTGCCCTGGCCTCTGCTCACAGGGAGCCCTGATCTTGGCAGAGTTTTAATCCCGCACTCCTATCCTTCCAAGCCACACACATATCCTCTAAGGTTCGGTTCAAATGCAGTTTCATCTGGGAAGGCTTTTTGGCTTCACACTGCCCCTCTGGATTGATAGCCTCTCTCTCTGCTTGATATGATTAGGCTTTGTATCCCCACCCAAATTTCATCTTGCATTGTAATCCTCAGCTATTTAGGCAGAGACCTGGTGGGAAGTGATTGGATCAGGGGGTAGTTTCCCCCATGCTTTTCCCCTGATAGGGTGTGAATTCTCATGAGACCAGATGGTTTTATAAATGGTAGTTTTTCCTGCACTGACACACACTTGCTCGCTCTCACCTGCTGCCATGTGACGTGCCTCTTCCCCTTCGGCCATGATTGTAAGTTTCCTGAGGCCTCCCCAGCCATGCGGAACTGTGAACGGTTAAACCTCTTTCCTTTATAAATTACCCAGTCTCAGGTAGTATCTTTACAGCAGTATGAGAATGGACTAATACTCTACTGTTTATACATCTCCCAGATCACTGACAACTTCCTACCTTGAGTTAGAGTGAAGCTAGACCTCTGATTCGAGTGTAACAAAGACTCATTCACCTCCGTCGTCACCACCATTGATTATTATGCTCAACACTCTTATTAGCACATTCATAATCCTACTGAGAGTTTCCTATGAGTTTGGCACTGTATTTAGTGTTTTCTTTGCTTTATTTGCATGTAATTCTCTCAGCAACCCTGCCAGTAGGGATTATTACCATCCCCATTTTACAGATGAGAAAACCGAGGCTCCAAGAGGTTCGTTCCAAGCTCACACAGCTACAGAATGACAGAGCCCAGGCTCAACCTGTGGAATCCAGCTGGCTTTAAAGTCATTGCAGCTATGGGCAGTGGCTCATACTTGTAATCCTAGCACTCTGGGAGGCTGAGGTAGGAGGATCACTTGAGGTCAGGAGTTCAAGACCAGCCTGGGCAACATAGAGAAACCCTGTCTCTACAAAAAAATTTTTAAAAAGTAATTGGTCTGGTGTGGTGGCACATGCCTGTAGTCTCAGCAACTCCCTGAGGCCAGAGGATCCCTTGAGCCCAGCGTTTAAGGCTGCAATGAGCTATGATTGAACCATTGCACTTCAGCCTGGGCAACAGAGAGAAATCTTGTCTCTAAAATACTACTAATAATAAATAAAGTCACTGCATTTAACCACTGCTTAACACATCCTCAGGAATTTGTTGATGAGTCACATTTTTTTCTAATGATATTTATACTTTAAAAGTGGGACTGAGTAGAGAGAACAATGCTTTACCCAAAAGAACAAATCTAATGGTGGGATTCCAGGCATCATGGCTTGGCTTGGTGGCAGAGATTAGGACCAGAGAGGCCTTTTCAGGGTCTTCCAATCATAGCTCACAGGAAGCGGCTGCATGGCCGACTGGCCTGGGTCATGGTCTCCATTTCTGGAGGCCCCTTTTAAATTTGATGTTGTGACAGAAGGGTTATGACACGCTTCCTCTAATGTGGGTCTGGGACAGATTTTAGCCATTTGATTACATTTAATGTAGTTGTGGTTTTTATGGCCATGTGCATTGTCCTAAGCTGCCCCGGCCCCTCTCTCCCCTGGGACTCAGGGTAATGGGTGTATTAAATAAATCTATTACATGAATCAATAAGACATTCTTGGGCATCCTCATTTCAGCTTTGGAAACAGTGGAAGAGAAACAGAGTTCTGGATATTTGCCCCAGGAACCTCTTAAAGCAACATTGTGTTTCTAGCATGCAGAGAGGGAGGGAGGAGGCTTGGGAGAGAAATGTACTGGTGGCAGCCTTCCCCATCTTCATGGCTGCCATTGAGAAAGGGTCTGTGGCTCTCCCTTTCCAAGTGAGCTTAGGCTCTGGCAACAAAGCAAGACACCACCTCTATAAATTTTTTTTTTAAGTTATCCTCACATGGATGCACAAGCCTGTGTATCCCAGCTACTTGGGAGGCCAAGATGGGAGGATCACTTGAGTTGAGGAGGTTGAGGCTACAGTGAGCCATGATCATGCCACTGCATTCTAGCCTGGATGACTGATGGAGACCCTGTCTCTAAATGTATCTAAATAAATCTGTAGAATAGGTTACTAACCTCTCCAAAGAGAAAAAGAATGGAGGAACATCAGTTTGGGTATTCCTTTCCCTGCAAGATCTGGAGCACTCATGTCTGGTAAATGCTAAGACAGCAAATTTTCATTTGGATTACACCAAGATTGTCACATGAGTCCCTCGTCAGTGAGTGACCAGAGGTGCTCAGAGGTTGTTTGCCATGATGTTATAAGCCAGGCAGCCCCATCAATTCTGCCCCATCCACCCTTCCTGAATACTTCCTGTGTTTTGGGCGGGCACCATGGTAGGTGAACAGGGGATATCCCCATTCATCTTTCTGATTTGGGGCTTTGGAATGACAATAGGAGAGCTGTTCGTAAATGATTTATCCTCAGAATATCTGATAAAGAAAGCACAAAGGAATAATGTTAAAATAATAATAGCTGAGATGACCTGGGCATTTATTAGGGGATGAGAGTTCTTATATGCTTAATGCTCACAACCACCCCAGGAGGTTGGTGATATCAAGAAAACCAAGGACCAGATGTGTTAAGAAACTTGTCTAAGATCACACAGCAAGTGAGAGAGCTTGGCCTCAGTCCAGAAGGATGGGGCTCCAGAACCTATGGGGATTTCTTTCTTCCACGCATAACAGTTGAAGGAATTATATGAGAATGTCCACCTACCTAGTACCTACATTCTGCAATTAATATTTTGTTGTACAGATGCTCCTCGACTTATGATGGCGCTACTTCTGGATAAACCCATCATAAGTCAAAAAAGATTGTAAGTTGAAAATGCATCCTAAGTCAAAACTGACATAAAGTTCTCAACTTACAACATGAAGTTATGCTTTCTACTGAATGCAGACCATTTTCACACCATCATAGAGTTGAAAAATCACAAGTGGAACCACTGTAAGTCAAGGAGCATCTGTACTTGCTTTATCACACATTCATCCTCCATCATCCATTATTTCATTGTATTTATGTATGTGTGCATTTCAAAATAAGTTGCAGACACCAGTTGACTTTAACCCTCAACATATCAGCATGCATATTATTCATTAGGGTTTGGTGTTTGTTTACAGCTTTTTTAAGATAAAGTTTATATCCATAACATGCATAAATCTTAAACATGTCACTCCATGAGTTTTGAAAAATCCATATAACTTTGTAGGGCACACCCCTTATCAAGAGATAATTACCATCTCCCCATCAAGTTTCCTCATGCCTCTTCTTGGTCAACTCCTGCCTCCAAACCACAGGAGCAAGTACTCTTCCAATGATTTTTTTGTCCACCATGGATTAATTTAGCCAGTTTAGAACTTCCAAATATTTGCACTCATACAGTATGTCCTATTTAGTGTAAGGCTTTTTTATTCCACATAATATTTTTGAGGTGCATCCATGTTGTTACATGTATCAATAGTTTGCTCCTTTTTATTCCAAATTCCATTATATGACCATAACTCAGTTTGTTTATCCATTCTCCTCTTTATGAAAGTCTGGGCTATTTCCAGATTTTTGACTATTAAGAATTAAACTGCTATGAACATTCTTGCGCAATTCTTTTGGAGGCCATCTGCTTGTATTTCTCTTGGGTAAATACCTAGGATGGTAATGCTGGGCCATAGGGCGGCTGTTATGTTCAGATATATTAAAAAAGAAAAGCCATGCATCTTTCCCCAAAGTGATTGGGCCACTTTGCACTTCCACCAACAACGTATGAGAGTTCCAGTTGCTCCACATCCTGGCCAACATTTAATGTCAGTTTTTTTAGTTTTAACTCTTCTGGCAGTTGTGTAGTAGTATCTCAGTGTGATTTTAATTTACATTAAATCAAGATGTTTCTGACAACTAATGATGTTGTGCACTTTTTCATGTGTTTATGGGCATTCACATATCTTCTGTGAAATATCTGTTCAGTCCTTTTGTCCTTTAAAATACATTAAGTTGTCTGTCTAATTGATTTTGAATTGGAGGAGTTCTTCATATATTCCAATACCAGTCCTTTGCCAGATATAGATTTTAGTCTGTCGTTTTAACCTTTAAGAGGACAGAGGCAGTAAAGAGCCTTGGAATATTTACACTGTTCATTTTTGAAGTAGGAGACACTTCAGGGTGGTGTGAGTCAGATCCCCCTTTCCCTTGTACACCCTAACCCGTGGCTGTTAAGATCACCAGGCTGAACAGTGCTTTGCACACTCAGGAATAGATGGGGTGAGAGAATGAAGAGCCCGAGAAGGAGAAGGAAGGAGAGGAAATGGGGATTGGCACAGGAAAGTAGTTGCATGGAGTTATGCTCACAAGGCTGAGACCCACTTCCAGCTTTCCTGGATACAGGTTGCATTTTGCCTGGAAGAATCACAGACTTTTTCTGTGTTGAGCTCTGTAGATTTGGGATTTATGATAGTCATTTTAGCTGTTCACCAAATACTTTCAGCTGTCCTCCTTCCTCACACAACAAAAGACTACATTTCTCTGCCTCCTTTGAAGTTAGCATGGCCAGGTGACTTATTTTGGCTAATAAAATATGAACAGAAGTGATTTCTGGGCGGAAAAATTTAAGAGCCAGTGCAATTCTTGTTCCCTTCATACTACTGTGGTAATTAGTGTAGCCTAGGTCTCTAAGTAATTACAATGAGCAGAGTCTCTGACTGAAATGAATTAGATAAGTAGCATTAGTATGAAATAAACTTTTGCTCAGATTTTCTGGTTGTTACTATAGCATAACCTAGCCTACCCTGTTTGTTAGAGGACCACTTTCTCTTTCCACTGGCTGCCTAAGATGTATAATGAGATTTATATGACTCAGCTCATTCTTCTTGCATCTTTAGACATATGTCTTCACTGTTCTGTGCAATTGATATCCTGATTATCTCACACCAAATGAATAAATATAACAGTTGAAACTCAATCTTGCCACTAACTTTCTTCTTTCCTCTTGGTATTTTTTTAAACAGCAGGAAAGTGGTTTTGATTTTTAATGTATGATAACCAACGAAGCAAATTAGGATCATTTTAAATCAAGCAATAACAAACAAAATTTAATTCTGTTTTGAAATAGGGATGAAAAAGTATAGGAATCATGTGGATTTATGGCTCCTCATGGGATCCTAAAAGAGTCTGCATTATCAGGCTAAGCAGAATCTTCCCTGAGAAGATAGAAGACAAGAGGAGAAGCAACAATTCCAGAACGAGTCATTAGAAGATTCTTCTCTCAAAGGTGCACAAGACCCTGCATTCAGATCAGTCACAAAAGAAGAAAGGGACCAGATGGCCAGAGTTATATCCAGTTTCTTCTCTTCTTCAACCAAGCCCAAAGTTGTGGCTGATATTTACCAACCAGTTCTTGCCCATTAATCATCAGCAAATCTAAAACTTTCCAAGTTGATGTGCCCAGTTTAAAACTAACAGCTCAGTAAACGTTGCAGGCTCTTTAGCATATCAAAGGGATGTTTACGAAGGACCCAGCACTTAGCTTTGGGAATTAAAGAGTAAATAGAAGTCCGTTTGATTCTACTCAATTCAACAAATATTTATTGATCACTTTACAGGGTCCAATAATCACTGTTCATATATGAGTCTGCCCAAAATAAAATAAATGAGGGTCAGTTAAGTCCCAGGGATGAGAAGTGTCAACAGAGGACCAGTTGGCCATTTTTTTCAACAGCAGACACTCAATTTGATGCACACACCAATCTTCTCCTTTATTCTAGAACAATAGCAGCAGCAACGCATCAGAAATTCTGGGATCTTAATGCAAGCCATGAGGTTTTCAATGGTAATGGCAACTATCACTCTTTCCCTCAGACTGGCTTCTTTCAGGGGCTTCCACTGTGGACCTGGGCTCATTTTTGTGGCTATGTCAATATCCTTCATGATGGTCCAGCTTGGACCAATGGATAATGATCTGCTATTGTGATTACTATTCATTTTGCAATTTTATTTCAATCAAAAGAGTAAGGCTTAAGGGTTGTGGCCTTACCCAACTCTTCAGGGCTGAGATCTTAACTCCCTGGGCTGGAGGCCCCTCTTGAACACATGTGGAACTGATTTAGTAGCCAGACGGCCTAACGGCAGAAAGAATTGCACTAAAGAAACTGAATTCTCTGCTGGCTTGTGTTTCTAGACTGTGTATATAGCTAACAGTATGGAGTCATTACTGGATGCAAGATACAGCCAAAAGCTCTACCTTTATCATTTCATTTAATCCTCCTGACAACCCCATGAAGTAGGAGTCATTTTTAAGCCCCATTTTACAAATGAGGAAACTGAGGCACAGAGACTTAGAGCCATTGAACTTATAAATGGCAGAGTCATGATTTGCTGTCAGTAACTCTTTCCCCACGTAATCACTCAATTTCTTAAATATTGGACAATAGCCAGGGTACAAAGAAATATTTAAAGGAGGGTACAGGCCTCTATGCAATCTGCTATGGTGTAAAATAAGCCAAGCAGCCTCTGTTGAACAAATCTAGGGTCTGTGTTCTGTGTGAGATAAAAAGGGGCACTAAAATAAATGTAGATGACTTAAAAATTATTACACTTTATACTGAACAATCTTCAAGACCCACTATACAATGGAAAGGGAAAATCATAAAACAGTACATGTACTATGACCACACATATGTCAAAACAGGAGACCTATATTTGTCTTTGCACAAATATGAAGAAACGTGCAAAAAAAATCCTGGAGGAATGTGCACTAAACCACACTTACCTCTGGGAAGGGAAACGAGATGAAGAGAAAGGTGAAAAGAGAATTTTTCTATTTAACTCTGTGGAATTATGGTTTGCTCTAACTCTTTTACAGTAAGAATGGACTCATGTAAATTATTTTTGTAAATGCATCTGAATGAAAAAGATCATAACAAGTACCAGCTAGGGTCTGAATAAACTGAGATTTGGATTGTAAGATGATGCAGCTGCTGTGAAAAACAATTTGGTGTTTCCTCAAAATGTTAAATGTAGAGTTACCACAAGACCCACCAGTTCTGCCAAAAAACATGTTCACAGCAGCATTATTCATAACAGTGAAAAAGTGAAGACAACCCAGATGTTTATCCACTGATAAATGGATAAATAAAATGGGATGTGACCATGCAATGGAATATTATGCAGCCACAAAAAGGAATGAAGCACTGAAATGTGCTACATCATGGACGAACCTTGAAGACATTACGCTAAGTGAAATAAGCCAATCACAAAAGACCATATATTGTGCGATTCCATTTGTATGAAACATCCAGAATACACAAATCTACAGAAGGGAGAAGGAGCAGGGAACTGGGGTGACTGCTAATGAGTGCCAGGTTTCTTTTTGAGGGGATGAAACTGTTCTAAAATCAAATTGCCATGATGATTGAATAACTCTCCTAAAATAGTAGCAACTACTCATTGTACACTTTAAGTATGTTAATTTTATGATACATGAAATGTATCTCAACAGAGCTATTGTTTCTCTCTTTTGAGTCTCACTCTGATGACCAGGCTGCAGTGCAGTGGCATGATCATGGCTCGCAGCAGCCTCAACCTCCCAGGCCCAATTGATCCTCCTGCCTCAGTTTCCTGAGTAGCTGGAACTACAGGTGTGCACCACCATGCCCAGTTAATTGCTTTTTGTAGAGATGAGATCTTGCTATGTTGTCCAGGCTGGTCTGAAACTCCTGGCCTCAAGCGAACCTCCTACCTGGGTTTCCCAAAGTGTTGGGACTACAGGCGTGAGCCACTGTGCCCAGCCTAGAGTTGTTATTTAAAAAATCTGTACAAGGTACTTCTTCATTAGTTATTATAGACTATAACATTTTAAAATACCATTTTAGAATATAAATTAGATATGTTTATTCTACAACACTTAGATAATATGGAAAGGTATAATTTTGAAAAAAAATTACCAGAGGCTTAAAATTTGTATAATAAAATGACACCTGCTCATAGTAAAAATTTGAAAAATATTAAAGGGCATAGAGACCATTTCAGACTTTCTTCCATCGGAGACTCCCAGTCCCTCACTCTAGTGATTACCAGTTTCATCAGATTCTTATTAGGCCTCTAACATTTTTCTGTGTACATACCACCAAGCAAAACGTATATATAGATATACACGTGTGAATGCACAAATATGTATGTATAATTATGTATATATCATTTCAAAATAATTGAGATCACACAATACACACTATCATAACTCTTGACTTTTAAAAAAGTGAGCAATTTATCTTTGAGATCTTTCCACAACAATGCCTATGGACCTAGTTGATCTTCTTGATAGCTGCATAATGTTCTGCAATGTACCAGCTTATTCTTTTCTTGCTGGTTGTCTCCCATGTTTTGCTTTTGCTGACATTGACAATGGCCATGGGATGATTTCCTAGGAGGAATGATTCAGGTCAGATGGGAACATGGGAACAGGGCATGAGAAGTCTGTCAATGTATGCCCTCCCCAAACTTTTGTTTTGTTTTGTAAATAGCCAATTTCACTGCACTCCAGCCGGGGAGACAGAATAAGATCCTGTCTAAAAAAAAAAAAAAAAAAAAAAAAAAAACGTGAACTTATACCTGTGGCACAAAATGCAAAAGCCCAACAGGGTATGCAGTGAAAAGTAAGTTCCCTTTTGCCCCTAGTTAACCAGTACTCATCCCTGGGGCCAACCACTGCTACCAAGTTTTGGTCCCGTCATGAACCATCATGAAAACAGCATTCTTACATGGGTAGAGAGGGCCTTTTAAAGTGAACCTTTCTGGTCTGGCACGGTGGCTCACGCCTGTAATCCCAGCACTTTGGGAAGCTGAGGCAGGAGGATCACTTGAGGTCAGGAGCTTGAGACCAGGCTGGACAACATGGTAAAACTCCGTCTCTACTAAAAATACAAAAATTAGCCGGGCATGGTAATCGCAGCTACTCAGGAAGGTGAGGCAGGAGACTCGCTTGAACCCAGGAGGTGGAGGTTGCAGTAAGCCAAGATCACGCCACTGCACTATAGCCTGGGCGACAGAGCGAAACTCCATCTTAAAATAAATAAATAAATAAATAAATAAATAAATAAATAAATAAATAAATAAATAAATAATAAAGTGAGGCTTTCCAGGTGCCAGTACAAATGGGTGCCTCAAGTCTTGTAAGTTAAGATAATACGTTTCCTCTTGGTAAATATCAAATAGTTTTTAAAAGTGAAAGAGCCAAATAATTCACATGTCCCAGAATTAGTAAGCAAATAGCATTTTGGAACTTTATATAAAGAACCCTATCTGGCTGAGGGCTGTGGCTCATGCCTGTAATCCCAGCACTTCGGGAGGCTGAGGTGGGAGGATCACTTGAGGCCAAGAGTTTAAGACCTGCCTGGGCAATATAGCAAGACCCTATCTCTATTTTTTTAAAAAAGTTATCCAGGCATGGTGCCATCCACCTGTAGTTCTAGCTACTTGAGAAGCTGAGGTGAGAGGATGGCTTGATCCAGGAGTTAGAGGACTACAGTGAGCTATGATAGCACCACTGCACTCCAGCCTGGGCAACAGAGTGAGGCCCTATCTCATATATATATGTGTGTGTGTGTGTGTGTGTGTGTGTGTGTGTGTGTGTATGCGTGTGTGTGTGTATATATATGTGTATATATACACACACATGCAAATATATAAACTCTATCATTGGGATGGTGATGCTGACCAGGAAAGATCTATACACACACACAAAGAGGTGGGGTGAGATTCAGAGAGAGAAAGAGAGAGAGAGATTGAGAGACATAGAGTTTGGTCAGGTAGAGAATTGCTGGGATTTTGAGTCAGACAGGCTAGATTTGAATCTCAACTTCACCATTTACAAACAGAGAACCTGAATTCTGAATCTTTCTCTCTAAACCACAGCTTCCTGGGCTGTGAATTGGGACAATCCGGCCTATCTTGCAGTATTTATAGGCAGCAGGGCAGAGGCTAGAGTGAGGTTACTGAGACACTCACCTGAGGAGCAAAATTGAAGGGCATGCCCCAAACCTCAGTAATCAAGAAAAACAGTAGTTGAATACAGTTTCAAAAAATCAGATTAGCAAATGGTGGTGGGCTGGTTGCTGTTTTTGTAAATACAATTTTGTTTGAGTTAAAGGTGATTTTGTAGTGCCTCTAGTTCAGCACCATAGAGATAGGTGTCTTTCAAGCGACTCATGGAACTCGGGGTCTTTAATAACTTGAGAGTATTGGCTAAATCCTTGGTTCAGATACCACTTAATTTAAAACAACATTCTGGCATCCACTCCCCCAACTCCCACTACCCTCCCCTCTTCTCACAGAGGAGATGGGGCTCCATCCTCAAGTCATTTAACAGCATGGCAGATTAAAATTAGGCAACAGGAAGTTTTCTGTTCATATTGTAATATAACTGAATCACCAGTTCTCTATTGATAATTCATGATGTGTTGCCGCTCTCACGCTGCAGCTCTGAAATGCTTTTTGCCGTAATGATTTTAAACCCCACTTCTATAATGGCCTCCTGACGGTGCCGATCATCCCTGCTTCCGTGTACAATAATATTATTCTGCAATCCGTCTTGGGAGAGTGCTTAAAAGCTTTCTCTCATTTTCTCCATTTAACTCATGTATTATCTGAGTTTTTACATTAAATGGCCATTCTTAATATCCCAAGACATGTCACCTCTTTTCTAGAGAGGACACTGATACAGTACTTACCCGATTCCAGAATCTATACTAATCGAATCACGCTTTCCCACTTCAGCCGAGAGCAGTTCGTTCAGCGCAATAGCATTTAATCTGGAAAAAGAACTTATGAAAGAGAACAAAAACAATTTAAGCTGCAGTTGGTTAAATGCGAACGTGATTGATGCAATTTGTTTTATAAAAAGGAATTAGCAGATATTGAAGTCAAGTTGTAGAATGAAGGTCAAAAATGCTCAGATTTATTGTGAGTGCAACCAACAATGATGCTGTTTTAAATGCCGAACCTGGGCAAATTGTGGATAAACATTCGAGTTTTGATACCAAAGGAGGAGAAAGCTCAAGCTTTAAATCTACACTATGATCTAGTAATTTAAAAACACTGAAATCCATCCTACAAATCCTGATACTTCACCCAAGACTCACACCACTATATTTAATCTGTGCTTCCCCGCACTGCCTTGAGCAATAAGCTAGAAAGCCTATTTAAGCACCGATTTTAAGAGAAAAAGAATATGTGATCATAGACCCACCTTCCCCATAGAATTCAAACACAAAACGGCATAGCTGAAGCCCAAATTCCTTTAAGGCATAAAGAGATATAAATGACTTTTACCCCGAGGCCCCTGGGCTGGCAATATTTTGATTTTAAGAGTCAGGGACCCCCACAAACCTGCAGGCTGATTTCTTTCTTGTGCAGATAGAAAGTTCCATCTCACTAATGGATTGGGGGCAGGACAGGGGACATGTTTGGAGGCCAGTAATGGAGAAGATGCTCATTTCAATCCGAAAGTGGCTGGGGGCTGGGGAGAGGGCAATGGGTCCTCTCAGAGGACAATGAATCATCTATCCTATTGATGTGGGCACCACCCCTGCGAGGAATGGGTGAACTTGATTGACCTACCCGGAATCTAAGTGATGGTGACCCAAAGAGCAGGGAGTAGAGGATCGCCTAAGCCTTGGTGCCAAGCAGATCTAGGTTTGAATTCACTCTTTGCCACATAACAGCTGTGTGACTTTGGACAAGTCACTTAACCTCTCTGAACCTCAGTTTTCTCATCTGCATG
>NC_045450.1:39286886-39326886 GCF_002776525.5 Piliocolobus tephrosceles | reverse complement strand
CGCAACTATGTTTATGGTTAAGGTTTGAAAAGAGCTCACGCTCCATGCCAGTGTTCTAAAGAGAATCATTGTGGGATATTTAAAATAATGCATTGCATAGCGTTCTGTAATTAAGACAAAATGAACTGCTAGAATATTGCATTCTACCATTATTCAACTTGATGTCTCTTCATTTAACACTGGCAGAAAATTCATATTAAAATTTGATATGACCAAAAATCATGTGGATTGAGTTGCATTCATCATCCTTTGGTGATTTTTGGTTCCAGGAGAGAATGGATCAACCCTGTGAAATTATTCCTCGTGTTAACACTCACTAATCCTGAATTGAGAACAAACACGAATGCTCATGTTTGGTTCCTTTAAGCCAGAGATTGTTGTCAAATGACAAACTATATCATGGAATATTGAGAAAACTAATATTGATTCTTCTCCCTGAATGTTGATTTGTGAATTTTGGATGATCTGAATTTAGAATGGATTTTATTTCATTTTTTTTTCCCTGCTAAATATATAGTCATTACTGCCCTGAGTGAGGCCAGTAGCAGAATGCTACCATCCCATATTTATATACAGTCAAATAAATCTGGACTGGTGACCTTACCATGCACAATTTATTATGCAGCTGTCACCAGGAGCCATCTGTACAGGTTCAGGACGACAGGGCGACTTGTTGGACCTTTTCAACTAGGAGTATCTATAATATGAACTTTCTTCCCTCCTGCTTGTTCTATCAGTTCTGTCTCCTGAATTGCTTCTTTTGCCTTGGTTGCAGTAATCCAGCTGCCTACTGTACTGGCCTGTTTAAAGGGCACCTGTTTATCATGGGTGCTGTTTGCTGCTAGAGTACTAACCAGCCAGGAGGCTGGGTGTCTGTTTGCTCAGAGGCTGGACAGACCTGCTTCTTTCCCCTGGGCGAATTCTGCATTAGAAGGACCAAGGCCAGCCAGAATGTAGCACAACCTGTCCCAGGACCTACTGGCTATGTGTGCAGGTCTGCATTTTCTGAAAAATTTTAAAAAGACAAGATGATAGAGCTTGAAGGGGCACATGGATCACTTCCCTAAGACTCAGTTTCCTTCTCTTCGGAGTTGAATGTCTCAAGAACATATTTACTAGGCTCCGAGAATGAAGGTGGAGTGGAATTGTAATGCAGACTTATGCAGAGCAAAGCCCTGAGACACTTAGAATGGCTTTATTTTATTCACAGACTCTATCTGAGGCTTCTCTTAATCAAACATTCCAACCTGTCTTTGGGGAGTGTTACTTTATAAAGTGTTTGCCTTAATTCTCATCCATTTGGATAGTTTCCGATAGAGCAAGAGAATGTTCTCAGTAAGGGTAATCGTGTAGGCAGTATTGTTTCTGAAAAGGAATTTAATAGCAACAGCTAAGCTCTCAATTAGAACCAAGTTATAAGGATTTGCCGCTAATCTAAAACGGAGGCCAAGCTCATCAGTAAAAACCCACCTGGTGTTTGTGGAGCTATCGTTCTGTGTATTGCAAGAATGTGCTTCCATCCCAGATTTAGATATTGGAAATGCCACGTGATTAGATTAAGACAATCATTTTTATATCTAGCTCTGTGATTGTTTTCTCTCTGCCAAATCCTCAGAAGCGCTGAACTCCACATGGAACTGACAAATGGGGCTTTCTGACTGATTGAAATGTACAGGACGTTGCCAGAGGGCCGCATAGTTAAAATAAAATATACATACAAGGTACGAGAGAAGGCCACTATCAGCCACTGTTAAGTTAAAGAGGGCTTGTCACATGGAATTTCAAAATCAGAGCTTCACTGAATCATGTAATAATCTGCTGCTAAGTGTGGAGTTTAAGGGCTTCTCCCCAGCCTGTGCCTGGGTTCTCCAAAACCATCGTAATAAAGTTTCCAGAAAAAAAACAGAGCTATTCTTCTCGGTGAGCACCTGATTCTGCCCTACAAGGATTCTCTTTTGTTGGAAGCTGGTGATTTAATTAGTACTGTTTAAGTCAAGGTAAGCCTTTTTTTGAAACCTGAAACAAGGCTTTACCTGAAACAATTGTCACCTGATCTTTGCACAAAGCGAGCTCTAGGTCTTTGCTTCTCAGAACTTTGCAAACCTGTCAGTGGCTCCCAAATGACTCCACGGTGCTCTTTAAATGAAATTATGAGACATTATCAGATCCGAGCTGTTATTTTGCTGCAGTGAGATAATTTCTGGAGGCAAGACACCTGGCTGGCCTGGAGTGGTGATTAATTTTATGTGTTTAGGGTGCAATCATCACTCAGAAAAAAGGTTGAGGGTTGGGATGATAGACGATGGGCAGGAAGGAGATGGCCCGTGGAACTGTTCTACATCATCAGTTCCTTTGATCGCTGGCAGAAGTTCAGAGATAACTTTGTTGCATCTGCCCAGAATAAGCAAATGCCATCGACTTTGCAAAGCTCTACTTGAAAAAGAGTTTGAGGACCACAATATCTGAACAGCTGGAGCTGAGAAAGGTTTCCGGTGGCTTTTCATGTGCATCTTCAAAAATAACATATGTCAATCCATATTTTCCATGTAAAGCACACTTGCTTAGATGTGGGCATGGTAGGTGTTGTGGTAGACTGTCTGAAACTCCCCTTAGGACTGGGATACTCATTCTCCTCTCCCCAACTCCCACTCCCCATCCTTCTCTGAAGTGATGGCTGCTAAAAGTTCACAGCTGCTTCCCTCCCTAGGTATGAAGGAGCTACCACACCCAAGGTTCCATTTCTTTTCTGGTAGCTCATTTCCAAAGACTGGTCAGGATTGGGGCACAAAAGCTCAGCCTCGTGGTCTCAGTTTGAGACAACTCTGAAAGATTATCCCGATACCTATGCCCCCCATCGCATTAAATGTGGCCTCTGTTGCAACTGCAACATTTGATGCTCTGGGGGACATAGGTACTGGGATATTACCCAGGTCCCCCGTGCATTCCAAAACCCCCAACAGGTGTTGTTTCTGAGAGCACACTGTGCATGGAAATCTCCATCTAAGAGTCTCTTTCCAGAAAACTTGACCTAAGGCAATGTTCACCTATATGAGAAGGCATATATGGTAATAGGATAGTGGCAGATAAATTTTTGTCCCCAAAACTGATATCCATGCCAAAAAAAAAAAAATTCAGTCAGGGTGACAGACACACAATGGTGCATATATCAGTTTCTGCAGCTTTGATGACAAACTGCTCTCTGGGTGAAGCTTGCCTCCATGCACAGGGCATTACTGAACAACTACTAATCAGGAAAATGATGTATGGAATTAAAGTAAACACTCCAAAAGTATTTTTGTTCAATCAAAGAGATTTAAGGGAAGGGCTGCTTATACCAACCAGAGGAGAAAAAAATGCCCCTTTTGTACTTCAATTAGCAAACAATAATTTGGATAATTGGAAGCAAATGTTTTTTCTTTTATCATATGAATTCCACAGTTCTTTGCCCAATGCTGTCCCCTGCAGGGTAGAAAAAAATCAGATCAGAAGAATCTGAAACATCCACAAACCAAGAATCCCTGAGATTATAGCCTTCGGAGAGAAAGGTTATGTCCCAGAGGCCAGGGTTTTCCATCTATGCCCTCTCCCAGAAAGTTGTCACTATTTTCTGGAATGTTATTTCCAAGACATCATGCAAAGGATATTCTCTGGAAGTCATTTCTGAAGCACCCACAGCCACGTCTTGGATTTCCCTGATTAAAAGTGAAAGTGCGTATAAACGGTTTGCTTCTTCCAGGTGAAGGACTGATCATGTTTTTGAGAAATCACAGCAGAACAGCCAGCCTGAGCTGGATGTCTACAAAGCAAATGTTCTCTCAGCTGGAAGAGGACATTCCTTTATTAAGAGCTAAGTAACAAAAGACTTGAGAAAATGCTCTAAGCTCAGGTAAGGACAGAAAACCAGTAACTCTAAGTGATTGTTCCAGAAGCAGCTGCTTTCTGAGATGATAGGCCAGACTGTAGATATGCTAGTAGGAGACTTGAAAAACTAAGTCTAGGCAGGGCGCGGTGGCTCACGCCTGTAATCCCAGCACTTTGGGAGGCCAAGGCGGGAGGATCACGAGGTCAGGAGATCGAGACCATCCTGGCTAATACAGTGAAATCCCGTCTCTACAAAAATGCAAAAAAAATTAGCCGGGCGTGGTGGCGGGCGCCTGTAGTCCCAGCTACTCAGGAGGCTGAGGCAGGAAAATGGCGTGAACCAGGGAGGTGGAGCTTGCAGTGAGCCGAGATCCCGCCACCGCACTCCAGCCTGGGCGAGAAAGCGAGACTCCGTCTCAAAAAAGAAGAAAAAAAGAAAAACTACTAAGTCTCACTGTGGGTTTTCCAAGGATCAAAACTGCAGCCAGGGCAATACCTTCCTCTCCCAGGAAAGACTGCTGGGAGCAGGGGTGGTTTCTTGGAAACTGCACTCCTGCTCCAACTTTGCTTTGTCACCATTGACTTCCCAGGAGCCCAAGAAACACCTCTCAGGAAGGACTGTGCCATCTGTTTCCACAGGGTGCAGAGGCTGGATCTTATTCGTTTCTCTGTGTCCCGGATGCAAAACCCAAGCCCTCAACCCCCTATCTTGTCCTATCTTCACCTTCATCCTTCTCTCAGCTGAAATCCTGCCAATTTCAGCTGCCTGTCTGCCTTTGTTTCTGTAACTTCAGATGATGATGATGGTGATGATGCTTTAGCTAAAATGGTTCGCTTAATCCTTGCAACAATCTCACAAGTTGAGTATTATTATTCTCCCATTTTACAGATGAGAAAACTGAGACTCTGAGTGGTTAAATCGCTTGACCAACATCACACAGTAAGGAAGGGTGGAATCAGGCTGAGGGCTTCAGCTTACTGGAAGCAGACAGCTCACAGACCCCTTCCCCACCTGCATAGTGAAGGGATGGATAGGAGAGTGGTATGTTGACCAGGTACCTCCAATGAACAATGTTAACCGCTTAGAAGTCAGAAAGCCAACATTAGTAGGCAGGTGCTAATATTGGATCTATCCTATTCTGCCTTGGATCCTTGTTTGGAGTTTGGCAGGGTGAAAATGGCCTATAAGACTCATTCATTCATCCATTTAACATTTACATAGAATCTACTGTCTCAGTTAGAGCCTCAGTCTTAGAAGCACTCACAGTGTAATTGGGAGAGGGGAGTCTGTGGTCTTGGGGGTCTTGCATCCCTCCACAGCCCCTGCTGTTCTGAGGAGTCACTGGGCTGGCTGAGGCCCAGCTCTCTCTGAAAAGCCAGTCAGTTGTGGAGTGCACATCTGGCAGCTGCCCTACATTTTCCACTGATGGAGACATTGTGCACCCATCTGTTTCATCTCTAATATCCATCTTCAGTCATTTTCTGAGCCTCCCATTTCTGAAGTTATCCACATAAAGCCTCATTTTTATGCTCAAAGCAGATCCCAAGTCTCTAACTTGAATTTTCCTCCTGTCCATTTTAGGACCCAGGAACTGGTCCTTATTCCAGGCAAAGAGGTCATTTCACCAAAGAATAGACAGCTCTGGGCTGGGGACCCAGGTAGTAGGGGTGGGAGATCACATTTCCACTGGTCCTAGACTCTCTCAACGAATATTTCCTCTTGGTGCCAGTGTCATGCCAATTTCGTATAGAGGTGTTAGAAGAACCACAAGGATGCCAGGTGCGGTGGCTCGTGCCTGTAATCCCATCACTTTGGGATGCTGAGGCAGGAAGATGGCTTGAGCCCAGGAGTTTGAGGCTGCAGTGAGCTATGATTGTGCCACTGCACTGAGGCCCGGGTGACAGAGCAAGATTTTGTCTCCTAAAAGTAAAAAAGAAAAGAGGAAGCACAAGGAACTAAAGGCCAGTTGTCTGGAAGACACATGAATATGAAAACACAGGACACTGATGGAATTGCGAGGACATCAGGGTTGGAAGGCCTCTCTGATCACGCACAAAGCTCATCAGTGTAATTAAAGGCTTAACCTTAGACAAAGGCTGAATGGGTGCTGGAGAAATACAGTTCTGGCATGGGAATCTTTATTCATTTATTTGTCCATTTATTCATTTAAGAACAATTTACTAAGCTCCTTCCACCTATCTGACCCTGTATCAGACATAATCCCTGTTCTCATGGACTATATAGTCCAATGAGTGAGAAAGACATTAAGAAAATAATCAGATAAATAAATGGAAGCCGTGAGGTCCTCACCCTCACCCTCTGGGCACCTAAGCTCCCTGGTACCTCCTTTCCCCTACCTGGGGAGGGTGGGTTGTCTCTGAGGGTAGCAGAAACCTCAAGCAGGAACCCCCTGCCTCACTTCAGCTCCTTTTGTAAGCAGAACACCTCTGTTCCTGAGTGCGGGGAAAGAAAATCATCATGCACATCAGAGTTGTCACAACAGAGTTGACCACCTGCTAACGAGGGATGGAAACTCTTCTCTTCCTAGAAGGAGCTGTCGGGTCTTGTAAACATCATCCCACAAGCATAGACTGCCCATAGAGGTCACAGATTTTGGAAGGAAGGCCAAGAGCCTTCTTCAAGACAGATATAACACAGTGCTTTGCACAAGTTTTATTTTTACTATCATAATAAGCTATCATATTAGTTGCAGTGTCCTATGAACTCCACCCATAATCATTAAGAAGTTTCTGGAGTTAGATTGATGTTGGAAACATTGATCTCCGTCACCAGAAGCTTTCCATCTCCCATCTGTTAGATGCTTTGACCTTTCCTTAACATCATTAAGAGATGAAAAGTTAATCTACTGAATAAAGATGCATGACCTTTCAGAAGAGAATGAGTATCACTGTGGAACCTCCCATCGTTGAGGAATTTTATGTTCAGGAGGCAGACATTATGTGAATCTGAGCAGGATAATTGTGGAGAATAATATCATGGCACCACCAAAAAGGTCTACATCTCATTTCAAGTAACTGAGGATTAGGCAAAATGAACTTAGAAGCAAAGGATTCAGCACCTTGTCAGGCCATCACTCACATTCACAACCAATCAGCTTCATCTTTGAGCACTGATGTTGGCCTAGAACCTGGTGTTTGCTAATAGAAAACTGTTGACTAACACAGTAATCTAACTAGGATTCAATGGCCCAGAGTTCTCTCCATTCATTTATTTACTGATTTGACAATTATTTGTTAAGTGCCTGGTATGTACCACAGCACGCCAAACGTTTTTCTAGGTGTTGGGGAGACAGCAGTGCAAAAAGAAAGTCAAAAGTTTGTGCCCTTAAGAAACTCATATAGTATATTCTAGTTGAGAAGACAGAAAATAAATAAGATACAATAAACACGGAAAATAACTAAGTGAAATATTTGTAAATGAAATAGATATAAGTCCTAAAGAAAAAGCAATAGAACAGAACAGAGGGGCAGGAAGTATCTGAGTATTGTGAGGCTGAAATCTTAAAAGGGGAGTCGGGGGCAAAATACAGGGGAAATTGAAATACTTTTTCTATTTTTTTCTTCAAAGAGAGGCAGCAAGAGACAAGATCTTTTGTCTTAGCAGCCTATGGCCCATGCATGAGAGCCAAGTTCTCCTCTGCTTTAGAGCTGGAAGTCTTTTCAACACAAATTTGTGTTTGGGATGAAGCAGCTGCAAAGTAAACCAAGATCGTGGAAATAATCTTTCTTTAGCACGTGAGTCAAGCAAATTGAATCACAAATTGCAGAGGGATTTGTGATAACAGTTGAGCAAGGAGAGTCGCAAGTAGCCTGTATATGTATTTTAATTTTTTAATATTTTGTTTGCTTGTTGAGATGGAGTTTTGCTCTTGTTGCCCAGGCTGGAGTGCAGTGGCGCCATCTCAGCTCACTGCAACCTCTGCCTCCTGGGTTCAAGCAATTCTCCAGCTTCAGCCTCCCAAGTAGCTGGAATTATAAGCATGTGCCACCACACCCAGCTAATTTTTGTATTTTTAGTATAGATGGAGTTTTGCCATGTTGGTCAGGCTGTTCTCAAACTCCTGACCTCAGGTGATCCTCCGAAAGTGCTAAGATTACAGCTGTGAGCCAACACTCCCGGCCTAAATATGTTTTAAAACCAATAGAATCTCAGCATCCTATACTCATACTAATGAGTTTCATAAAATTAGGGAGGACCCAATGTGAGGTCAACTGTGACCTCACATTGGGCCCATCCTTCCCCTGCTCTATGGCATGGGCTGACCTGTGTCAGTCTGTGTCAGGTCATTTCCAGTAATGTCTGGCCAATGGAAGACACTGGAATTGGACAGCAAGAGGAAGAAAGAAGCCAGAGCACCTCTCTTCTTCTTTCTCTGCTCCAGGCAGTGTCTCTGGCAGATGCTACACCTCCAACCTGGTTCAAATTCCTCTAGGGCAGTCTTTCCTTCCATGCTCCCAGCTCCAGCTGAACAGCTCCCACCGTGGTTCCAGTTCCTGCTGGGTAGCACCTCCTTGCTGGCTCCAGCTCCTGCTTCATGGCCCCAGCTCTTGGGCTTGAACATCACTTCCTACTACAAGAGTGGTAGCAACTTCTTGCTCATGCTAATATCTAGATTGCCACCCTTGCTCCAACACATGTGGTTCACTATATTAAATTCCCTTCATTGAATGACTTGATATGGGTTGTTTCCCTAACTAGCCCCTGATGTGAATGTAGACTGGCTTCAACAGCTCCATGCTGAGCAGTAAGAGAGCCAGCTACAAAGTCTCTCAGTCTCCTTATAAACCAGCAAAAACTACATGAAGCTATCACAAACCATTCCTATGAACTCATGCTCTATAGACCCAGTTCCTCTGCTCCCCATTAACCCCATCAACATTCATCACTGAAGACCCATCTTTGCTCGCTGACTACTGGACACACAATAGGCTCTCTGGCCTCATTCTCTAAAAACAGTCCACCCCTTGACTCTTTGGTCACAAACACCTGGGCCAGTGCCATTGGTTCATGGGGCTGTGTTTCAGGGTGTTCCTTTTTAAGTGCACACATGGAGGCCGAAGACTCCATTGCCATCAAACTCCCCTCCCTCTCCTCCTTGAATGTCACCAACCTCCTCAGCAGCATGTCCTGGAGCTTCCAGAGATTCGAGGTGGATGTGTAGTGATATAAGGGCTACAGGTGTCCTGATGTGGCTTTCCGGATACTGGCTGTAGCTTGTCCTCATTTCTGACTGTTTCCTGAGGATAAAGATGAACTGAGGAACCTTTTTTTCAGCACAAGAAAAGCTCAGATTTTTCCACTGCAGTCTTTCTCAAGTCTTAGTCTGAGAATCAGTGACATTTGAATGCACTAAGCATGTTAAGAGGAAAGATTCCTGGGCCCTCAATGGACCTACCAAAGCAAACCCCTCTGGGATTGTGGCCCAGGAGTTCAGATCTTAACCACCCTACTCCCCACCCCTTCCCAGGTGTTTTTGTGTAGACCAAAGGTTGAGAACCTGTGTGTGCTAGTGTTTCAAAGATCCCCACAGGGTCCATGAACATCTAATTCTTTTGCATGCCTCATTATCCCTCTAATCCTTCTAGGAAATGCTTCCCTTACCACACAAGGGAATCATTTTTTGATGTGACCTTGCCCCACTGGTTATAGTTGCTTGGTCTACAAGTGGGCACCTGATCCAAGCTAGACCTATCAGAGACATTGCTTGGGATATGCATATTGGAAGCATGAAAAGAAAGCTAAGTGTCTCTGGTGATGAGATGAGAGGCCCAGACCTGTCAGTGGCCATTTTTCCACCAAGTGCAGAAGGAGGCACAAAGAGAAAGAAAATGGATCCACCAAGCAGAAGCCAAGACAAGAGATAGCAGGAGAAAGTCTTGGGAACCCACATGTATTTATTTCTGTTTCTCCTGCGGTTTCGTTGTTCCATCAAGCTGGGCTTCACCAACTTCTTTGGATGTTGGGAGCCAGTAAAGCCCTCCTTTTACCTGAACCCCTTTGAATGGAGAGGAAATGGCAACAGGCAAACTTCATGCCATTTTCCACAAGTACAAATCTTGATCTCAAATGCTTATTTCCCCCTTTACTTCTCACCTCTTCAAATCAGAGCTGGAAGAAAACTCAGAAATCGTCTATTCCAGGGGTCATCACACAATGCTCCACAAAGCCCTGAACTTCCCCAAAGATTCTTAGAAATGAACAAGACCTCAAGTGCTGGGATCCCAGCCCCCATCTCCAAGCTGTTCTTTTCAGTCTGATTAGATATTGGATTTCCTGCTACAATTTCATTTGCAAAAACAAAAGTGAGGGAAGGTTTTCCTTTAAAGACAAAAATAACAACAATACTGACCTACTCCTTCTCCCGTTATACAGTTGGGGAAAACTGATGGACAATCACTTGTTCAAGGTCAAATTCTAAGACTAAAAACCTGATGGACACCCACTATACCTCCTAGACTTGGTCAACAGAAAACTTTTCCTTTCATATTACTTTGAAAGTAATGAATTAAAAAAAAAATAAACATCAGCATGAATGTCATCTGGGAACCTGTTATCTGGAAGAGAGCCGTTTTTAACTAGGATGATCTCTTATCCCAGTCACTCATTATACTAGGTTGCCATACATGTCCAACTAGACACTCCACCACCCCAAAGTGCTGTCACCCTGTGAACCCAGCGATGATCTGCTTGGTGCACAGTAGGTCCTCAGTAGACATTTGTTGGGTCAGGGAATGGAAGTCCCCCTTTTCAAGCAACATTTACTCTATGACTAATAACACACTTTTCTATCTATACTTCCAATAACAACACAAAACTACAGCTAAGGGGAGGGGGAGGAGTTGGCGAGGAAAAGCTGACTTCAAGTTTCAACTGCCGCTCCAAGGGCAAGGTTGGCTGCCTTCAGTGCCAATCTTCAGAGGGAGAGCAGGTGTGAAAATCAAACACAGGATTTCAGAACTGTAAATTGTTTATCTGTGTGCCGAGAAAACCCATTCATCGCCCAAGCAGCCGCTCAGTCCCACAGTTCCTTCCTTCCTAACAGGCGTCATACAATTATATTTTTTTTCTCGGTGGCAGTGTGAGACCTGTCTGGGTGGTAGAGCTTAGGCTGGGCTAAGTGGCAATGACCCAGGAGAAGAAGCCAGCCAGGGTGGGGTAAGTGCCTGCTGCCATTAATTTTCGGTGAATGAGTACTAGAATTTTACTCACCACCTGGTTTATATGCTTGATAACCACCTACTGGGCTAGAATGGAGCTCGCAGGGCAAGGAATACCACATCAGGAGAATCCAAAGTGTGGTTGTGTGCTGGGAGGGAAGGGTTGGGGGATTTTCTTGCTGCAGTTGTAACTGGTGTCATTGCAACCCCAAGTGAATCATCTGGGAATCTGCCATTGTTGGGTGCTGGGAAGGAAGGCAGACCAGAGACTGTATCATATGAAGTCCCTAGGGCCCTGACTTCTGCAGAAGAGCAGCACAGGGCAATTGTATGGTGTGAAGGCAAAGGATGGACGTGGAGTCACAGACCTGGCTTGGAATCCTGGCTCCACCACTCACTTATTCTGACTCTGGGTAAGTTGTTTCCCACCTCTGGGCTTCTGGGTTCTCATCTGTAAAATGGGACAACAGTAGTACTGGCCTCCTAGACTGCTTGTAAGGATTGAATGAGAACATTCACAGAGGGTTCTTAGAAGCGTTCCCAGCACATAGGTAATGCCCAATCGATGGAAGCTGTTTTTGGTATAATCACAATTATGATGTAGGTTTGGGCTATGGAGTAGCTGCCTGCATGTTGAGGGCTAAGTAGACTTCCCAGAACCTTCAACACGTCCTTCCACTTCACCACCCCATCTGTTAAGGCAGTTCTGTTCTCTTGACACTCTTACTAGGTAGAGACAGATGCTCTCCAGAAGGGGTAGCACATCTGGCTTACTCTACCACTTCCTACCTGGCTTAGGCAAGTCTTTTTATCTCTCTGAAGCCCCATTTTGTCACCATCAAACAGGGACAGTAATCCCTACCTTTCAGGGCTCTTGTGAACATCACTCAAGACAGGGAACATAACTTGACATGTGGTGTCAGGCATGTATAAAGCACCCGATACAGAGCTACTGTGATGACTATGATAACAAATATTATCAATTGCCATGGATATTTGACAGGGCCCAAGACACAATTTTTGTCTGAAAGGCCTTGGACATGAAAGGCTACCTGGATGAGACCATAATAAGCAGGTCTCTAAACCCTAATAAGACAGCTTACACAGGCTCTTACTGTTCAAAATCTCATGCTAGCCTCTCAGAAATGTTACCAATCAGGAAAGACTACTAATAGTTACTCCTATTTCACAGATGAGACAATGGAGATTCGTTAAGTATTTTGTTGTGGGATCACACAGTCTGGCAAGGTCAGGCTCTAGATCTGTCTAAATTCTTGAAGCCCAGTGGTCCTTCTGCTACTCTATTGGGTCTCCACCAGGAGTGATTTTGCCCACACCACAGAGGACATCTGTCAATGCTTGGAGACATTGTTAGGTTGTCACACTGAGGCATCAGCATCGGAAAGGTTAGAGGCCAGGGATGCTGCTAAACCTTCTGCAATGCACAGGACATCCCCCACAAAAAATAATTATCCATCTTAAAATGTCCTTAGTGTTGTGGTTGAGAAACCCTGAACTACTTTGTAGCTGCCTCCAGTTGAAGTGTCCTGACCAATAGAGTTTGGGGGCAATGGAAAGGAGACAGGAGCCAGACAAGGTGGTGGAGAGGGGAGGCCCCAATACATATTTCACTCTCCTGATGTGGGCTCAGAGACCGGGGTGTCACTGACAAGCTCTGGTTCAAACAATGTTTTTTGGAAAACGTGTTAGTTGTTGCAGTTGTCATTAGTTCTTCTCATAAGAAACTCTCAATTCTTGTTGGCACATGGTAAGACCGCCATTCTCTGACCCCACAAAGTTAGGAGTGGCTGTAGGATGTGCTTTGGCCAATGACATATGAGCAAAGGTAGTACCTGTTGCTTCAAGAAGATGCTTTAAGAGGCAGAGAATGACTCACCATGTTTCCACTTCTCTGTCTTGGAAAACAGAGGAGAGAGAGAGAACATTATCTTCATCATAGGACCCCGAGTGATGGTGTCACAGAGCTGAGTCCCCAGAATGCCTCTGATAACACAAAGTGTGAACAAAAAATAAACTTCCATTGTTTCAATCCACTTATAGTTGGGTCTTCTTTGTTGCTCAATCATAGCAGCAGCATGGCTAGCCTATCCTGAAAATACTGTTGCCAACCTTTGAAAATAGGGAGCTTTCACATAAAAACCTAGACTTCCCAATTATCTTCGTAAATGAGAAATTCTGGAAGGACTCTGGATTTTTAGTCCACATGGCAATATTAGGGACACTTGATCTCCAGTTTGTCTTGTTGGCCACATGGACCACTTCACGCATCTATATTATTTGCTTGGCTCTTGGGGTATCTGGGTTTGAGATCCCTGATGACGATCTTGTCATGAGTCAGCTTTGCCAAATTAGGGAAGTAGAAAGGTATTTCACCTATGGAGCCTATTTCAGATGAGGGCAGAAAACCCAAGACCTCCCCTTTTCTGAGGTGGGAGAATGGGACCAGTGAAGAGAACTGGAGGAGGCCTTGCCTCTTGGAATGATTGTGCCTAGTTTCTAGGGAAAAGATTGCACCTCATATTTTTCACAAATAGGGAAGAGTTTCCTACTCTATTTGGGAGCACTTCTTCACACCATTCATTCACTCATTCTTTCTTTTCACTCACCCATTAATTTATGCAGCTGGGTATGGTGGCTCACACCTATAATCCCAACACTTTGGGAGACTGAGGTGGGTGAATCAGTTGAGGTCAGGAGTTGAAGAACAGCCCGGCCAACATGGTGAAACCCTGTCTCTACTGAAAATACAAAAATTAGCTGGCTATGGTGGCATGCACCTGTAATTCTAGCTACTTTGGAGGCTGAGGCAGGAGAATCACTTGAACCCAGGAGGTAGAGGCTTCAGTGAGCCGAGACCACACCACCGCACTTCAGCCTGGGTGACAGAGCAAGACTCTGTCTCAAGAAAAAAAAAAATTATCTAATCACTCATTCATTACTTATATATTCATTCATCCATTTATTTGTGTATCTCATTAATTCATTCACATATTCACTTATTAATGCCTTCATTTATTCATGTAAGGATATTTACTAAGGGCCTACCACGTGCACAGCCTCCCCAGCACATGTAGGGTATACCTACTTGAAACTGCAATCTGCCTGCTTAAGTAGATCATCTCCAAGGATGGCTGCAAACAGTTTCTCTCATTTTTGTGTGCACATGCTGCTTTTCCTAACAAGAAGTAGAATCTGTTTTCCCTCCCCTTGAATGGCCTTGCGACTTCCTTTGACCAATGAAATGCAGCAGAGGTGATGCTGTGCCAATCTGAGCCTAAACTTTAAGTAGACCAGCATCTTCTAGTTTTGCTCTCTTAAAATATGATCAGTTTGACTTACTTGAGGCTGGATCCTCCAGCTCCATATGAACTGCCCTAGATGACACCATGTGGAATAGGGATGAGCTGTCCAGCTGACTCCAACACGATTGCTGAATCATGAGTGAATAAATGATAGTGGTGGTTGTTTTAAGTGACTCTGTTTTGGAGTGACTTCTTTGCATAACACAAGATAACCGAGATAGTGTGAATCTGACTAAGAAGGTCCCCAGGAAGAATGTTCAAAGTGCCAATTGGCTTCTTATAACTGTTTATGATTAAGTATGGAAAAGAGAGCTGATGAAGGAATTAATAAGTTTTCAAGAATTTAGATAAAATATAACAGGCCCAGAAGAGTTTCTCCAGCTGAAAAAAAAAAAAAAAAAATCTCAATGTAAGGAATGGCTCCAGGGTACAAATAAGATAAAGGCATAGCCATAAGACTCTTGTTAAGAACGCAGAAAGAGTTAAAGCTGTTTAAACCTAGTAAACCCTCACAAAACTAAACATTGCAGAATTGGAAATTGTAAGAACATTGTCCTAAATCATGTCAAGCATAGTTTTGGGGACATAAAATAAATACCATTAAGATTCATAGATAACCCACAAAAATTTTAAGATGATTATACTGATGAAAGTACCACTTGCTTGGATCAAAAGGGACATGAAACATTCAAAGTAAAAAGTGGTCTCTGGGCCCCTAACTTTTTATAGGCAGTAAGCGTGCTGTGAGAGGTACTTAACTGCAAATATGAGCCAATTCTTATGAAGAAGGAAGGTCCTCAGAGGACACAGCCAAGAGCTTGGAGAGCTGATGCAAAAGCGGGGAACAAAATACAGTTAGAGATCCTGTTTTAGGGAAAAGTACTGGGTCATGATTAAATAATATCCTATACTCCCAAAGGATGGAGCTTGGAAGCATGTGCCCAGCTAGATTTCAAAATTGCTATGGACCAGTGAGTGCTATGTGCTTTGCATTTTTCTCTTCTTTGAAAGGAAATATCTATTGCAGTTACTCTGTCAATGTTTACCTTTGTATGTTGGGTGTAGAGGTGTGGAAAACTTTTACTTTACAGCTGTCTAAGGAACTTCTCTGGAAGAATTTCATCTGCATCTGGCCCTGATTTATCTGACTATATCTTGAACCTCTACCTAGTGTTATAATGGTATATGACTTGTACATGAGGAGAGAATGCATTTTGTATGCCGGAGAGATGTGATTGTTGTGACCACAGGGAGGACATTGGTAGATGGTTTTAAAGATAGTTGCAAAAATCCTTCTCATCCTCAATGCCTTTTTGTAATGTGAGTTGACTACTGCTCCCATCAAGAGGTGGAGCCTTTTTCCCCTTCCCTTGAATCTGGAAAGCCCTGTGACTTCCAGTGACCATTATATGGCAGAAGCAATGTTGTTTAACTTCTGAAGTTAGGCCTTCAGAAACCTTGCACCCTGTGTGTCTCCTTCTGGAACACTCTTGCCATTATGAAAAGAAGCTCAGTCTAGGTTATCAAATGCTAGGAGACCACATGGAGAGAGAAGTCACATGGGGGAGAATCAAGGTGTCCTGTGTAACAGCTAGCACCAAGGTCCCATGAATGAGGCAACCTTGGATCTCCAGCCCAGAATATCCACCTCAGCCAACTCCATGTGAAGTAAAGATGAGCTATCCCTGCTGAATTAAGACATGCCCAAATTGCTAGCCTATAGAATCACAAGTAATAAAAGATCATTGCTTTTAAACCCCTAAGTTTTGGGGTAGTTTGTTACACAGCAATAGATAACTAAAACAGGGGGTTCTTTAGGCACTATCTTGGCTTAAAGTGGTGAAATTGCTTTCACTTCACTCCAAAGCAAAGTTGTCAGAAATGACATCTCATAGCACCACACCTCATCAGCTGCCTCACTTCCCAACAGGTCTTGAATCAGCTCCCAACATGTGTGCTGGGAAGCTCACCAGGGAGCCGGATGCCACTACTGAGAACACTTCCTCTGCCAAATTGACATCTTATTTCTTTCACTTCCAAGGAAAAATGAGGAGTGGAGAATGAGAAAGGAGGAAATGACACTGGTGCTCTCCCATTTCCAAATTCGCAGACAAATTTGTTTATCATATTAATTTTTCTTTTCAGCTACCACTTACTAACCAATGGTTATGTGCCAGGCCCATGAAATATACATCCATTATAGAAGGTTCTCTTGGAAATCCCATTTTGCAGATGTCAAAATGGAGACTTCTATAAATACATGACTTAGATGCACTCAAGTAAGAAGTGTAGAACCTAGGGCAGTGACCCAAGGCTTTTAGCTTCAGAATTATGTTGTTAACCTCTGTGCCTCTCTTCAGACTGTGTACCTTGTGCTTCTCCTGGTCACACTAAGCTCTGATAATAGAAATAGAATTTTTATAGAAGATACTTTCATATTTGAAGAGCCAAATAACAGCAAGGTGTGGCTTGGGATAGTCATGAATCTGGACGGGCATGAGGGACAGCATAGGCATAATGACAGCAGGGATAAAGAAGAGTACTTTTAAATCCAGAAGGAAGAGCAAGAATTATTGGAGACTTAATTCATGCTTGGTACTATGCGAGGAAGTAGGTGCATTTGTTCTATTTTACAGATGATAAATCTGTAAAAGAAGCTTAGTACTCATCCAAGGCTGGCTCTCTGCCAGTGAATGGCAGGGCAGTAGCTTAAGTCCAGGTGTTTCCAGGGCCAAGATCCATCACTTTTCCATAGATATGAGCTGTTTATAAGGTAAATACTATCACAGGACACCACTTCCTTGACCAAATGAAGTTGAATATCCATATTCATGGGCAAAGACATTTTTTCTTTGTCCCTATTCTTATGAAGTTGGCCCTTAAAGCTCTAAGCAGCTACATCTGACCCACTAGCATTTTGAATCAATAGATAAAGTTGGTGTGGACGTGTGGACATGTAAACTAGCTCCAAAAAAATGGACATTCTATAATCTTACATAATCAAATTACTGGGAGGAGTGTACTAGACAGGCTACCCAGTCATCTTTCGTTGTCTATTTCAATCTTCCCTGACAATTCCTTTATTTATTCACTCATCTGACAATATTTACTAAACACACGTCATTTCAGTGCCATTGTAGTCATTCAGGACGCGTTAAGAAACAACACAAAATTCCTACCTTCATGAGATCTCCATTCTAGGGGAGGAGAGAGATAGAGATCATATGTAGTTTTCTTTTAAACATATCTTTTCCCTCAAATTAGAAAAATACCCAAGATTGTATGGAGAAGCAGGAGATAGCAAACTCCCCATCAGCCTCTATCCTCTGTTTATGAAAATCGAAACGAAACAAATTAATCTGGGATGAATCTCTATAAGTAATGATTTCTTTTTTCTTTTTTTTTTTTTTTAGACAGAGTCTCACTCTGTCGCCCAAGCTGGAGTGCAATGGCGCAATCTTAGCTCACTGCAACCTCCACCACCCGGGTTCAAGTGATTCTCCTGCCTCAGCTTCCTGAGTAGCTGAGATTACAGGCATGTGCCACCACCCACAGTAAATTTATTATTATTATTATTATTGTATTTTTAGTAGAGATGGGGTTTCACCATGTTGGCCAGGCTGGTCTTGAACTCCTGACCTTGTGAACCACCCACCTCGGCCTCCCAAAGTGCTGGGCTTTCAGGCATGAGCCACCGTGCCTGGCTGGGTAACGATTTTTACCCGCCGCCCCCTACCAGGAGGTCAGGGGTGGCTAAGGAGTATTTGGAGAGCCCTAAGAAGCCCTCCGCACCCACCTTTACTCCCCAGCTGACCACAGGAATCCTCACTCAGAGCTTCCCTGTACAGCCGAGCTCCTAAGTGTCTCTTAAAAATGAGCCAGAAAAACTCTGAGACATACTTTCCTCCTCACTGATAGCAATTAATGTGCCACAAGTCATTGCCAAAATAAGTTGTTTATTTTAAAGCAACTCAAATGGGCTGTTTCATCTTCTAGGCCCATTCATTAAGATGTTGATTCACCCTTTGCAGAAGCTATGGAAGCCCTATTTAGGAGAATGACCACTGGCCCAACTTTAGCTTCATCCCCTGGACTTTGAGGTTATTTACTGCTTCGTCATTCAGGGAAGGGCAAGAGAATAACTTATTTTGATATTTAATTCAAAGGCAGGGAGTTGGGGCGGGAACGGTAATAAAATCACCAGTTAGAATTGGTATCATTGGCAAGAGTTTTTAAGGTCATTGAAGTGTCATCAACCCCCACAGATACAATTCAAAAAAAAAAAAGTAGTAGTTATAAAAGGGAAAATACCAATTGTTGTCTTGTCAAACAAAAAACTAACCATTGTGTTTTGCATGAACACCCAGTGGCTTCCACCAATTTTGCAAAGCATATTTCCCTTTGGGCGGGGATTGTCAAGTCTTCCCTGTTTTTACATCCTTCCATTGACATACCGGGGGCCCCAGGGGAAGAGAAATCCACCCAGATATTTGTAGCTCTAAAAGTTCATTTGCGTCATTTGCGTCCAAGATGGGTCATTATTCTAGGCTCAAACCACATCCTGCAAAATGAAAACAACAAGGAGACCTTTGACCAAAAACTGGGGAGGAGGTGGGAGAAGGAACAAGGGGCTGGAAAACTGTGAAGGTGTTAAAAGACACAGCCAATGTTTCAGGAGTTTTGAGAAACAAACTCTTCCTGCAGTATAATGTAATTACAACCTTTTCTTGGCTAAGTGTAGCACCCTAGAGATTACTATAAGTAACTTATAATAGAATTTTTATTAGCAGTAGTAATTTTTTATGATAATTAGAGTAATCTGCAGCCCATAAAATCGGAAGATATATAGTTATATCTTTTGTACAGGAAAAGTGTTTCTCCCAAGTAGGGAAATACCGTTAATGGTCAATGCAGCTTTATGGCCAGTGTTGGCTTTTATGCTCAGCTGTTTGGTGTCCCCTCTCTTATTAACACTCTTCATTACGTTGGCAGTAAACATTAAACGACAAATTCAAACTGTGCCTAACGGGATCAAAAGGCAACAGAAGCATCTTCAAATGCCTGCTAGCCCAGTGTCCTTTCCCCACTCCCTTTCCCTCTCTCTATCCAGAGGTTTCTCAAAGGCAAGGTCATTTGGTAGCAAGCCTCCCACCCCAAGCTCAGCCTTGTCAGCATTTGTGTTTTGTGTCTCACCTGGTGCTCAGCCCTGTCAGCATTTGTGTTTTGTGTCTGACCTGGTACTATTATAGAATGATCCAACTAGGCCATAACTTCAAGAGAACTAGTTGGGGTATCTGAGTTTGCCCAGAGGAGTTCTGAGAAAGACCTGTAAAGCATGCTCTTGTTACACTGATGTCACTTCTCTAGTAAATGAATGTCATGCTAGTAAGAGGATCTCATGATAGCTGCTGTAATAAACAAACCCTCGCATTTTTGCATTTCAATGGTTTTTTTTTTTTTTTTTTTTTTTGCTTTCCTATTAACCAAATGCAGATGAACCTGATCAGGGAATATCTTTCTTCTTAGTGGTGATTTGGAGACCAAGGAGACCATTCTGTCTTGTAATTCCACCATGGCTGGGGGCTTCTTAGTAATCTGCATCGTTTCTCAAAGGCAGAAAGAGAGAAAAAAGAGGACACCCTTTTATTGAAAACTCTATCCCAGAGTAATGCATTCAATTGGTAAGATTAGTCATATGGCCACTACCAGTTAGTTGCAAGGGGGCCTAAGTCCTGGGCATGGTAGCTGCCCTACTTCAATAATATCACTCCATGGAGGACGGAGCAAAAATGTTGCTAGGAAGCCAGCCCATCCCTGCCCCACTGCACAAGACACAGTCTTTATTTATAGCCTGCATGGAAAGATGTATGAGAATGCCAAGCTCTTCACAGACAAACAGCAAAAACGATTATAAAGTTAGAGAACAAAATTCTAAAGTCAGACCATCTGTGTTCAAAGCCAGCCTTCCCTTCTTATTATTGGTACAATATTGTTCAGGTTATCCCAGCTCTCTGAGCCTCAGCTTACTCAGCTGTGATATGAGAATAAAAACATCCAGTATGAATTGAATACATAGGATACATAGCACACTGTCCTAAGTGCCATATAAAGTATTTATTTTATGTATTTCTCCATATAAATGTATTTTTCACTGCAACTCTGTAAGGTAGGTGAAATTATTATCCAAGTTATACAAATGGGGAAGCTAAGGCACAGAGAGGTTATGTTCATTGCCTGTGATCACGCAGGTTTTAGTGGAATCAGAATTCAATCCTAGACCTCTTAGGCAGTAGTTACATGGCATCCCATAATGCTGTTATGAAGTTTAGATGACATGATAAGTAAAAAAAAGGTCTTGAAAAGACCTTTTACATGATAAGTAAAAAAAAGGTGAGTGAGCAGTTAATATACTTATCTAATTATTTATTTATGCCACCAAATATCTCCCCTCCCAGCTTGTTACAATGTCTGAAATACACAGTTAGAACCATCGTTTGGGGTTAAGGTAGCATTTTTCAAAGACTGTTCTGCCTAAGCATATTCTCAAAGGATACTTCTCAAAAAGGAGGCTCTATGGTCAAGTAAGCGTGAGAATGTAGAATATCCTGTCTTGGAGATTCATAGGCATATCAGCCTATCAAAGGCTCTGTTGAGTCCTACAATAAAGAAACCTATTTAATTTTGTTTAACCCTGCAGTTCACAAATTTATCTGCTTTTGCAACATGACTCAGAGTTAAAGCAAGAAAAATCTTGGTTGCTTAATTGACCAGAAGTCAACTAATTACGATTTTCAATTAACCAGAAACATGTTCCTTTACAACTCACCGTAGAGCAAAAAAGGTAAATGGCAAGCTAATAAGCTGATAACAGTAAGTTTAAAATAGTGGCAACAAATGGGAAACTATTTTCCACAAGAATGACAAAGATATTATCCTTAATGACTAAACAGTCCCTAAACATCAATTTAAAAGACTGAGTTATGGAAAATACAGGCAAAGCATAGGAATAGGTTAGGTATAGAAAATGCAGTGGCTAATATGCATAAAAAGTCTTACTAGTAATCAAAGAAATATAAACTCAAGTGAAAAGACTCGGTTTTTTACATGGCAAGTGAATGCAATGAAAACCTTTCATATTGGTCAGGGTTGCAAACATAAAAATATTTATGCTCATTGACCTGGTTGTATGACTTCAAAGAAAGCATCCTTTAAAAATTAGAGAAGCAAATAAAAGGTTATGTGCAAATATATCTATTGCAGTGCTACTTATAATACTGAAGGAGAAAAAGAAGATTAGCCCAATTGCAAAAAAAAAAAAAGTGCTGGGAGAACCATGGTTATGGTAGAATATTATAAAGAGTCTAAAATTATATTTTCAAAGCAATATTAATAACAAAGAGAAATTCTCATTGCCTAGTTAATAACAAGACAAACTATAGGATATAAAGCTATATTTGCAATATTAACTCAATTATGTAAATATACCAATGGTACCGAAAGAGAAGAAAGGGATGAAGATGAACAAAGGAAATGTAACCAAAAATGTTAATCGTGACTGTTCTAGGTTGTAAAGTGAGAGGTTATTTTGTTTTGTAATTTTTGCTTTGCTATATTTTCCAGAATTTCTACAATGACTATGAATGATTTCTGTAATCAGAAAAAATGAAGTTAAAAAACCAAACAACAACAAAAATTAGGATCAAAAAAATCAAAGAAGACATTTTCCAATCACTGCTGATTCAGTGTGGCCTCCTCTTCCCTTCACACACTCCAGCCTGCATCTTGAAGTTGATGTTTATTCAGAATGGCAACCCAGAAGCCCTGGGAGATCCTCAGTCACTGAAAAAATATTCTGCTGAGGCAGGAATGTGCAACACCACATCTTGCAAAGATTTTCAGCAAAACGATTTGAAACCCAAAGACTTCTTGGTTACCCCTCATTTAACCAAAATATCATGTTAACAAAAATGGTACATGAACAGAGAATTCTGATCAAGTGAGGTTCTACTGTATAAGTGGTTGTTTAATTATCTTCTGCTCTGGCTGACTCATAACCCTGCCTTTAAAAAAAAAAAAAACTGATGGAAAACTAAGACCCAATTATGCAACTCAGTTCTGGAACATTCTTGTCCACGCTCTTCTGTGGCAGAGGTAATTTCGTGTTCACCAAATTGCATGCTTTTTTTTCCTCCTGAGCACAGAGACTACATTTCCCAGTTTCCTTGTAGTAGGAGCAGCCATGTGACAAGTGCTGGCCAAAGGAGGGTGATCAGAAGTGATGTACACCATTTCCAGGCCTGGATTATAAAACCCTCCCAGTGCTTCCAGTTCTTTTCTCTCTTAGTTCCTCCACATGCTGAATATATGCAGAGAATTCAAAATAGGATTCCAAAGGCCTAAGGCATGGGGAGCCATTAGAAGGAAGGAGCCTGGATCTCTGTATGACTGCATGGAGCAAAGTGAATATACTCACACATACACACACACAGAGTGAGAGTGAGAGAGAGAGAGAGCACAAGCACTTTGGGGATCATGTCATGAATGAGAAATAAATAATTATGGTGTTATATCCCTGAAGTCAGGGATGGGGGTTGTTAGCTTAGCAGTTAGCTTACCCCGACCAAGGTATCACATTACTATAAACCGATTCAGTGCATTACTCTTTGTAAGATGACAACAGAGAGATATTTTAGATTAAGCAGAAGATCTAGAGATGATCAGGTTTCAATTTAAATCCCAGTTTTATCACTTTCTAGCTCTAGGATCTTGAGCAAATTATCTCTATCTCCATCTTTCTAAAGCTCAGTTACCTTTCCCGCATATGGAGTACAAAAGCAATAACCATCCCATGGGGTTGCCATGCCTTTCAGATTAATTAAGTGCTTAGTGCAGTTCCTGACAAGTCAACAAGTGGGGGCTTCTCTTTCTCAAATGAACAAGATCCTTCACAGCAACCACTTTTCTCAAAGAAAAACTAAGCTTCACAATCCAAAAGCAAATGGGGTAAGTCCCTGAAGTCAACCTTTCAGACACTAGTTCTTCAACTAGACACTGCCTACAATTCCCCAGTCCCTAGAACTGTGCTCATCATTTCATTCACACATCCTAAACTGCAATGTGTCTGAAAAACCAGAACTAGGCACATCAAATAGAGGAAGTGTTAGCCAAGGACCCTAAATGACCTTTGCTGTGTTTGAGGGTGGTTGATGCCAGTCCTGTATCCACAGAGTGAAAATCATGAGGGATTAAGTTAGCAAAACAAAAATACTTTATTCATTTATTCAGTCAAAAACATGTATAGAGCATCAGCAGGCCACCAGGCATTGTGGTGGGTTCTGAGATTGTAACAATGGAAGGAGCTCATCATCCAGAGATTGAGATGCAAAGGTAAAGAGACAAGTAAAAAATAGTGAGATTAAGGTCTACACCTCACTTGGTTCGTCATTCAACAAACACAGAGCCTGGTAATGTGCCAGGCACTCTTCCAGGTACTGAGGGTTCATCAGCAATCAATACAGGGGAAAAAAAAATCCCTACACTTATGAGATTTACATTCCAGATAATATGCAGATAATTTGACAAATAAATAAGTAAAATCGGTTTTGTGGAATGGGAGATTGTCGTTTTAGGTTGGTTGGGGAAGGGGGTGACATGTAAGCAGAGGCCTGGAGGAGGTTGAAGGAGGTGACGTGTTGTTTCCCAAGGGAAGAGCATTCCAGGCAGAGGGAACAAGCAGGACCAAGGCATCACAGAGGATGCCCCCTTTTTGAGCTCGAAGAACAAACAGCAAGAAGGCCAGTGTGGCCAAAAAGGAGTGAGCACCCCAACGGGGTGGTTATTCAGTATGACCCATCATGGCGCATTTGGTGGTGCTCCTAGGATGTGTCTGCTTCTCTTCTCCAGCAAGAATGCAACAGCCTCTGACAAGAGGACACAGGCATGGAAAGGCAGGAGATGGAGGCACGTGATAAAAGTGGATATGAAATAGGGGAAAGACAGGCAATCTCATGTTTGCTACCATGATGACACGTGCTATCTTTTCTTTCTTATCCACTGATACGGAGATTGCAGCCTCGAAAGTCAGTGGCAGGGAGGGATTGAAGCTTTTGCGTTGTAAGTTGTTGCTCCAAGGACTTGGCAGAATAAAACAAAGAGTGACCACCACTTCGTGATTCGAATGAGTGAGTTTTAAGGAGACACAGAGGAGGGGAAGTTCCCAACAGCAGCCCCCGGAGGCTTTTCCCACCTTTAACATCACCCCTCCAATGACACATATCCTAGGAGAGAGGGTGGGCTAGGCATTCTTTGGTTGTTTCTATTCTACTTGAAAGCCAAAAAGCTTCTAGGGTGTGTAATCTGGTCCTTTCCATTACTTCACTGTTTTATAGATCCTCAGCCTCGCGTCCTAGGCAGGAGCAGCCTCAGCTAAGGAGCAGCATTATTCCAGACAATCACAGTAAGTTCCCCAGGAGCCTGGAAGCTTCTCATCCCAGGCTTCTTCACGTCACACATCCAGTTTTTCATCCAAATTCCTTACTACCCAAAGATGGTCAAGTAAGAGCTTTTAAATAAAATTGTTTTTTAACACATTGACTTTATTCATTTTTGTGTAGGTAAAACATATCTTTACTATACAAAACCCCAAAGGTCATCCAGCGAAACCTCCCTGCTATGCTGCTCCCCAGCCACCCAATCCCCTTATTGGACCCAATCAATGTCTTCAGTTTCACGTGTGTATCCACGGTCCAAAAAAGATTGTATTGCTATAGGTCCATCTCCTCTCCCAACCCTTTCATCCAAATGACCACATTTTGCTTTTTATGCTTAATGAGAAATCATTACAGAGTCCCTCATTCTTCTTTTATGGCTGCATAGTATTCCATTGTGTGGGTGAACCATTTATTTATTTAACCAACCCCCCACTGACGGGTGTTTGGGTTTGTGCCAATGTTCTGCCAGTACACACAATACAGTAATGAATAGCCTTGTGTGCATAGCATTGTGTCCAGGTTTGAATATAACTGGAAGATGGCTTCCTGGAAGTGGAGTTTCTTTGTAAAAGGCGGGGGGGATGCCCTTGTGATTTTGATGAATGCTGTCAATATGCCCTCTTAGAGGATGTTCTTCTTACCTTCTCACCAATGATATATGAGGGAGCCTCTTTCTCTACACACCTTCACCTATATAGTTTGTTTTCAAACTTTCTCATCCTTGTAAATCTAATTGCAGAAAGATGGAATTTATTTAGTTTGTTTTTTTAATTATTTGGTTTATTTGATGATGAGGAAGATTTTCTCCTTGGAGTAGATCAGGGCCCTGCAGATCCACACTCTGCTCTTGGCTGCTCAGCTCAGGACCTGGGAGGCTGATGTCTGTGGATGACTGCATGGCTCGGGCTCCTTGACTCTGGCTTCTAGCTGGGCTTGGCCGTGGGAGGGATGAAGAGGAAAGCAGAGGCAGAGAGGAGGAGAGACATCACTCCAGCCTCCCTGAGTTCTGGCCGGTGTTGTTGTGGTCAAGCAATGCAGGGCTCTGCCCATGGGCACAGAACCTCCGTGGAGCCTCCTCTTCAATGGCCAACACTCTCAACAGGCTCCACAGCACCACTCTGTCCTTGTCCCTTTAGGCTCAGGCATGGTAGCACCTTCCTGCCAGTGCCTCTGCATCCCTTGGTGGTGTCTTTAGCCCTGTCCCCATCTCACTACATCATGTCGTCACCAAACTCTTCAAAAAAGTCCTCTGAATGTGCCATCTGTTTACTGCCAAGACTCTGATGGATGCAAAAATCTTTCCAAAAAAATTTAATATGCCAATCTTTGGGGGAGTTTGATGCCAGGAATCAACTTAAAAATCACACATCTAAGAAGAAAAAAACCCCAAGGGGAAAAGGAGCCTGCAGAACTTTCTAATGGTTTTCCTGAAATCAAAGGCCATGTTCCTTTCCATTAGCCACTTGCTCTCCCAGCAGAAGTGCCGGTCTGAATTTTTCTACGAGGGAGAGTGTAAAATATTCATGTTTGCTCACCACCTCTACTTTTCCTATTAAGTCAGCATGTCTCTGTCCAGCACCAGGTACCATGACCATTCAACAGGAGCCCCAAACTTATCCTCCAACCCACTGTACTTGGGAGTGATGTGTGTTCATGTCAGGTCATGTTAACCACTGCTACCTATATCAAAAACCTCCAATCACTCTGGGCTTCTGTTAAAATCGAGTTTCAACTCTAACTGAAAAGGTCATGTGCAGGATAATGCCACAGTCACTTATTGAGCATCTATTATGTACTGGGATCTGAGGAAACAAAGATAGGTAAGGAGCTTTTCTTCCTTTGAGGTGTGTAGAGTCTGAGGATATGTGGGAGACAATAACGTGATAATTCATGTGAGCGTCAATAAATTAAAAGTGAATAGAAACTAGAATAAAAAAAGACAACTTGATCGCATGGACATAGAGAATAGAATGATTAATAGATAACAGAGACTGAGAAGGTGGGTGGGCAATGAAGAGAAGTTGATTAATGGGCACAAACACACACTTAGCTAGAAGAAATAAGTTCTAATGTTTGACAGCAGACTAGGGTGACTATACTTAGCAACAACATTTTGTATATTTTAAAGTCACAGGAAGAGAGGACTTGAAAGGATATCAACACATAGAAAGGATAAATGTTCATGGTGGTAGGTACCCCGCATACCTTATACTGATACTTTGTCATTAAACATTCTATGCTTGTAACAAACACTCATATACACCCCATATGTATATATTATGTATCAACCAAAGAAAAAAAGCCCAAAGGACTTGGACACAGCCAAGTAGTATTTCAGTTATAAATGCCACAGTCATTCTCAAGCATGCATGCACTCAAGGCAAGCAACCCAGCGATCCTGTCTTGATAAAGACAGTATGCTTGGCTAAATCTAGCCACATTCTTCCTCATCCTCTGATAGCTTATAGTAGTTCCTTTATAGTCCCCCTGGATTCAATCCTCATATATAGAAATTTTCAGGTCTTACAGGACCTCTTTCCAGGGACATTTGTCTTGCCCAGAACAAATGTGGAACTCTTTTCTCCCAATGTGGGAGTTCCTCTACCTTTAAGCCTTCCAATATTCCTAATGAGCTTTCCTTTCTGCACAACAGAGCATGTCTCCACACTGCTATGAAGCACTTGAAGGGGGCTTAGCTAAACCAGAGAACTTAATTTCCACCCTGAGATAAACAGTGACCCCACCCGCAGCAGCCCTTGGAGGAGATACACTCTCATCTGCAACTCCCTGCATCCCTGCCCTGACATTGCTGCTTCTGCGGGGCCTATGGGAGTCCCGGGTTTTCACTGTGACACTGATAGAAGGTTTTCCAACTTTTGGGGTTCTCCATGTGTCAAGAATACATGTCAGAGTGGCCAGTGCACAAGCTTGGGGACTTCTGTGCCACATCCCATCACAGGAGGTCCTACAGGAGTACGGAGCCCAACAGATGAACAGTCTACAGATTACCTGCTTTCTCCCTCCTTTCCTCCCCAGTGGGATAAACCACCTCTGAGTTGCAGTGTGGACTGGCTTTCTTCCTAGCTCCCACTCAGAATGTTCACCTGTCCTTAGCAGGCATGGGAAAGAGGAAGCAATGAGAGATGTTGGTGGGTATCATTCATTTGTTTATTTGAGATTTAAGCTCAAAAAGCCAGATTCAATCTTCAGAAGCTTATCTTTATGGTTTCCATTTTATTCAATCTCATTTTGCTAATTCCTCATGATTCCACATTCACTATTAGCCATAATGGGTTCTTTATTGGTTTACCCCTAATAATATGCTAATTAATAGCTCTTATGGCTTTAAAACCCAAGCTTTCCAACACTGAGAAGCCCAAACAATCAAGCCATTACTAATAAGGCTCGAATATGGGAAGATTTGGGGGATTCTCAACTTGGCAGGGAAGAGGGGTGTGCACTTCAGGCAGCCATGCTCCAACACAAAGCCCCTCTGCTTGTTGACAAAGGCGCGTTGCTCTAGCCACTGATGGTAGGTGGGGAAGGCAGATGGGCAACCCCTGCCCAAAGCTCACGGCTGCCTTGAAAAGCCCCTTCCTGACAGGTAATGCTGCAGGGACTCCTGGAATCAGCTTGCTGCTGGCACCCTGAAGACTCACAACACCAGGACAACATCATGTTCCGCTATTTGTAAACAAAGCAGGAGCCTAGAAAACATCCCGCGCACAAGAAAAACATTGATTTCAAGAGGCTTGGAGTGGGCTCGAGCCTCCACAAGCACGGAAGGGCCTTCTTTAACTGACACAATAAATTAGTTCAAAGCTGATGACAGCCCGGAAGATTACCCACCACCCCACAAAGGAAGGAACGCTCTGGTCCCCTTTGCGAAAACATAGATAAAAAATTGTGTTCTTCTCCTCTAATGAGGCAAGCTCAGATATAAGTCAATAGAGCAATTCATTAACAAATCTAATGAAATCCCCCGGGTTGCCGACGAGATGGCAATGAAAATCTCCTTGGGCGGAGAGTCCATATGTTGAGGGTCAGCTTGCTGAGTGGTTTCTTCTGGTCTATTCACTGCCCACATATGGCAGTTAAGGTCACTGTTATCAGACACTTTCTCTGTACACAAAACAGAATTTCCATATGGCCCATGGAAATGGCCCGGCCCGGCTCCTGGGCAGCTTCCCACGGCTCTCTCTTTGTGCGGCGCTGGTTAGAAGTGTAAAAAAGGGTGTGAGGGGTTACCTCGGCACTCAATTGCTCTCCCTGCATTGTGCGTCAGTCCAATTTAGGGAAAATCTGCATCAGTTTTTCCCCTGTCTTTCAGACACAAACGCTCATGTCAGTCTATTAGAACGTGATGGAAGTACTGATCGCAGCCTCCGCATTTAAATCCTTTTGAAACCACAGTGACCTGCTGAAGAGGGTTCTGAGGGGAAGGACCGTCTCCAGGCTCTTTCAAATCCACATAAATAAAGGCCTTTCCTGGCTTAAAGTGGCCCCTCAGATTGAGCCCCACAGAGCCCCTCAAAAAAGCCCAACACGATTGTCATGGATATTACATGACAGTAACAAGAACAGGCCAGGAAAGACAAGGCTTCTGGCCGCACAAAACTGGACGGGGCTTTCTTCATGATTTGGGCCTCGGATTGTTGACAGCCCAGTAAATAGGCTGTTTAACCCTTTGAAAGTGAATAAAGAGGTTGTAGACAAGTGCTTTCTGATGGAGTTTGTGCCTGTAATGGGTGAGAGAGTACACATACTCAACTCGGGAGCGGGAGGAGGAGAGCGGAGGCTGTATTCTTACGCCCCCGCGGTCAGAAGCCTCCATAGAATTTCTTATGAAATTGACGGAATCAGCCAAGGGTCGGGGAGATCAGATCTGGATGTGCAGGGGACGGGGACGTTTGGGACAACGGCAGCAAGGCCTTTAATACTCAAGCCTCCTGGGGGCCCCATGGCTTGTCAACATCTGGTACTCGGGAAGGTTTGGAGGTCCGGAAGCCCTCATTCCCCCATACCTTCATTAAACTTCCTGTCTTCCTGAGTCAAGGGTGATAACAATAACATCAGTAACAATAAAAGCTGACATGCAGAGTTCTGACTGCAGCAGACACCTGGCTAAGCCTTGTGTGGACCTCATCTCAGTGATCATAACCACACTGTAAGGTTGAAATGATTGACCCCATTTCACTGATGAAGAAACTGAGGTACGGTGTGGTTAAGTCCCTTGCAAGTGAGTCACAAGTGAGTGGTGATATTGGGCTTCAAAGCATCTTACACCTTCCCTCTGCTACCTTGTCTCCAGGCCTGGTCTCCCCATTGTCTCAAAATGGAAAAATTCCTGTTCAGTTGTAGCATTGTTTTAATAAATCCAAGAATGTAGTTTCTCTCTCTCTCTGTCTCTCAATCTGACTCTAGGTGAAAATATTTTTCTCTTGACTTAAGAAGCCAAAATAAACAAGGGAATGAAAGCTGCCTCCCAGAAATGTAAAATTATGCATATTGCCTTCAATTTCATAAGCTGTTTAGGTTACCATTGAAATGACTCCCCCGTGACCAACAATTCCTAAGGCTTGGCAGCCGTGGCATTTCCATAAATCCAAATACTACTGTTTCTAACCTCTGACTGTACTTTAACAGGGAAGGGCCTTTTTAATTCATTTAACCCATTTTAATTGTCTTTGCAGGGACAGAAGATTTTTCTGGCCGGCTGTGCAGGCAGGGGAAGCTGATGGCCGAGCCGTGCCGCCGTTCACCAAGGCCTCTCATGAAAATGCATGCCTGGCTTTGGCACCCCTCGGTAATTGTAATATTTCTTCCTTACTGTTTATGTCAGAGAGTCATTACTGTGGGAGGCTGACACGTCTGACATGTGCGGCATCGACACACATTAGGTGGTCCTTAGATAATTTTTAGACAAAGTTTAGTCGGTGCAGCAGGAGCCCAGCCCTGTTCTAAGCAGCAAAAGTGAAAGGAAATCTGCCATCCTCGTGTTGGTTCCTTGTACATTATAATGAGGCCTATTTTTGCATGTCCCATTTGCCCCACCTCAAGACTGTAAGGTTCTTGGGATCCAGGGCCAAGTGAAAACCATGTATGTACTCTCCCTGTTGTGCCTGGAGGGTGATTTTTCTATTGTTAGCTATAAGGCCTCCAGCATGACACTGGATAATTGACATACTTATACTATCTCCTTTAATGTTCATATCGAACTTACGAAGCAGGTTCTGTTATTATTTAATAGAGAGAAAGCTCTGAAGCCCAGAGAGGTTAAGCAACTTGACCAGGATTAAACAGCTCATAGATCCAAATTCAAACCGTGATGTGCTTTCTGCCATGCCACCTTGCTTAGTACAGAGCCCAGAACAGTCAGAAATCAGCATGTACTTGTTCACATTTTGGTGGAAGGTTAAGGTTCAAGTTCACAGATATTCCTATTCCATTCAGTGGACTTGGACTCACTGGTCCTTCTTTCCTCACTTCTTTTCATCTCTGCTGCCCCTACAGTTGCTTCTGACAGCTTAGGCTTTCATTTTAAGCAAGATCAATCTATGTTAAGAAATGTCTCATAATTGCTTGTGTTTTACTATGGAGAAATAAATGAGCATTTTCCATCTCCTGATTTAATAGTGCTCACTCTGACTGCAAGAGGAAGCAAATCAATGACTGGTGAAGGAAAAGGAGCATTTTTTTTAATAACCCACACTTTAGATACGTGATCTCTAAGTTATTACAAATTATAAGGTTAAGACCTCTTAGAGGAATCCTAGCTGCTTAAAAATTTAAAACTCCAGGGTAAAGGAGCAAAGTACTAATGAGCTTCAGGCTACTAAATAGCAGATCTAGGGGAGAAGCCTTGTTTCATGTGAGAGCCCGTGGCCGCATACCAGCCAGTCCGTGAAATGTTATGGAAGAACCACACTGGGGAGAGGCAGCGGGTGTGGGATAGGGGTGAAGAGAGATGAAGAAGGCAGTGTTGGTGGCTTAGAACATTCTGGATGAGACTGGCTGGTTCTCTGATTGAGAACTGTCAAACGTGAGATTCCTCCAAATGCTTCGTTATGTCAACGTGGCATTAGGTTTCCCTAGCACATCCCTTCAGCCTCTGAAGAGAAGAAAGAAAAGCATTTTATGAACTGCAGGGCCTTCACACCAGGGTTGGAGTATGTGCGCGCGCGCGCGTGTGTGTGTATAAACCTTTCATGAGGAATAGGGATTAAAATCTCTAAGAAAATATAGCAGGCAGAAGCGACATGCAGTATTTATTTTCCCAATGGAAATGTAAACAGTGGCTGGAGAAGATGAAAATATTTAGAGAACAAACTGACCCGACCCAATTAAATGCTCCAAGAAATGCCCGCCACACAAAGAAGGGTGAGAGGTGGTGGGTTTCACTGCATCTGCAATGGCACGTCTCACTTATACCTGAGTGCCCCCAGGCCCCCTCTGGTAAACGCCCCTCCAACCCATCACCAAAGTGCACCGTCTGAGGGACCCCAGGGCTCCCAGGGACCAGTACGGACCTCATAAAGTTCAGACACGCGTTCAAAGGTTTTGCTGGAATGAGAGATGACAATTCTCAGGTTATTTCTGTTTCCTGACTTTTGCAGGTTGGAACCACTTTCTCATGGGTCCAATCTTTGATTCTTAGCTTCACTCTCATACCCGGGATTGGGGAACAGCTCCCAGTGACACCCCTCATTTAGTCCTGGGTTTCCCTCTGTGTGGTGGTCAATGTCCCAACTGGGACTGACAACACATCCCCAAACGACTTCATTTTAATGAATGACGCTAAAATGAGCTGTTTGAAGGGAGCTCCTGTTTGCTTAACACACACCTCCCGCTACCCGGCCAGCTTGGGTCTGAGTTCTGCAATGAAAATTAAATTATGCTTGGGATAATATTGTCTGGAGCTCACAGTTGCTGACATGGATATTGACAAAGACTTAGCTAGTCTTTTAATAAGAAAACAAAACACAGGAAAAGGCGCCAGAGTTTCCAGGAGGATCATTAAGACGACGTCTTGGAGGCCAGAGGCTGGCGGTGACTGCATCACAGTTCGTCATACAACTTAAACTTCTTTTGACATCTAGTTATGTCGAAATGTGACTGATCACCCAGGGGTTGGAGCTCCTGAGAGGGAAAAGTTCACTGACAGGCGCAGTGCACAAGCAGCTCTTAAATGAGAATCAAGAGAAAGTAGCATCCGGGTTTCCTGACAGTCTGCAGCTGCTGCCTGCCCCGTGTAACTAAGGCAGGCCTGTTCTGGCGAGGAGTTCTATTAGCATCTGCACACTTCTGTCTCATTACCACACATCTGCCCACCTTTATTCCAGTGACGCTGCCTCTCATCTGACAGCTCAGGCATTGTCAGGGACTGGATATTAGGGAGCAGGGTACAGCGGGCGCACCGTCTCTGCTTTTATTTTCTAAAGACTGGTGTACAGTTTGACAGTACCCTGCCGCGGAGGTAAAGGAGATAATTAACATATTGGGCAGTTCCTAAACAAAGCTGAGATGCGGATTCCGGGTGAAACCGCCATGATGTGAGCGGGGTTGTTTGTGGTACTGGGAGATCAAAAGCTGCTGTAGACCTTAGCTCTTTGCCCAGTCCCGTGGCAGACGACCTCATACCAAAGCGGTTTCACCCGGAAAAAATGAGCTTCACTTCTTGACATTTCAATATTTTTTTAAAAGGTAGGCTTTGATTTGAACAACGTAACCATCAATATGTTGGCTTTGGGATTTTCCTGCAGAAACACAGCATCGCAGCCCTATCTGAGGCTTCCAAAAGCACTCCATGTGAATGGAGAAGAGAATGGAAGACCCAGTTTGCCCTCGGTTTCCTCCTATCATTGAAACAATACATGAACGCGGCTCTATTTACACAGAACAACAGTCTCCCGTTGCTACCTTGAAACCAGAGATCTAGCAACCACACCTGCCCCAAGAGCCTGCGGGGGTAACTCTGAACCTGCCAGAATGTCAGATAGGAGAGTTTGGGATTTCTTTGCTCACTTCCAGGGACCAAAGGAACTGGCTCTCGCCCTTGCCTCCCGGCCTCTGCTTTGGAGAAGAGGAAGGCCCCTCTGTGTTCAGATATAAGCCTGGATTCTGAAAGGACTTTGAGCATTCCTGCGTTGAGTTCTAGATGAAGACTGAGGTCCCTGACATAGGTAAGACACAGGATAAAATTATTATCCTCCTGAAGTGAGGGAAACCCAGCCCCTTGCTTCCCAGGACCCTTCTTTACCTCCTAACACAGAGGAAACAATAGAATTTGGCAGAGAAGATGAAAGGTGCCCACTGGGACTCAAACCCCAAGGGACCCCAAAGGGAACCTAAAATGGTATCCCCCATGAGCCCCCACCAGGCTACGAAGCTGGTGTGTGCAGCTGCATTTAGAGCCATTTAGGAAACTCCTGGCTTCCCTCCTGGCACTCCATGGCTTTCATCCCTCTGATATTTCTTTGTTCTCCTGCTCGCTGAGGGTTTGTATGGGTTAATGGAAAAATTACTGCTATTTTGCAACAATGCAATCAAAGTCAGTTCAGCAAACCCTGATAAAGTGAGAATAGCTTATTCACATGGAGCTGGCAGGCCTGAACTCACAATTGCAAAGTTTGAATACAAAATAAGATATTCCCCCTTTTTTTAAAAAAAAGACAGAATCCGTTGTCATTCATGCTAAAAAGGCATTACAGACTGTCGACACTGTACAGAAAAATAGGAGATGTTGACCTTTTTATTATAGACTTTTCTCTACTGTTGCCCTTCTTTCAACTGCACACTGCTCCCCCCAGATCCCCCGCCCCTCTCTGCACTCACACACACTCTCTTCAGCTGTATGTTATCTCAAATAATTACCCTCGCTTCTGGCTGTCCCTGGTGACTTCTGCTGCTAAAAAAGCTACTCATTGTCGGAGACTGAAGAGGGATTTCAAACCTGCTTCTTGTGGCCGGGCAACGGCTCTTAATTAACCACTCAGGTATTGTGGAAGCTCCCAGCCCAGCTCACTTCCATATGGCTGGGACATGTCCGCAGTGATAATCATGGAAGGAAATATTGTATCAAAAAAGAGCTCACACAACCAAAAGCTTGTGCAAATTATTTTTAATGATTCTTCTCTGGTGAGTCGGCTTATTTGTTATTTCAAGCAGAGAGAGGAATGCATTTGTCCTTGACCTAGATCCCTCCAGCTCACACCCCTGATGCCCCCCAACCCCAAATGTGATCCTGAGCACTGTCGTAAAGAGTATGCCCCAGGTAGCGAAGCCCCTCCAGACGCCCTAGAAAGCTTTCCTCACTATGATTTTCATAAGCTTTTGTTTCAATTGGGTGCCTCACTCTTAAAACACACACACGCGCGCGCACACAGATTTCACAAATCTCCAACAAGCAAGTGATTTTAAATAACTCAGGGAGTGCGCTGTTTGGCAGTGCCTCACGTCTTCTTGCTTCTTGTATTTCTTACTTTAAATAATTGGGAAGGGGGGTGGAGGGGAGGTGGTGAAGTTTATAAATCTAATTAAAAATGAAGTTGCATTTACATTTTTAAACCCACCCGTCCGCCAGCGTACTGTGTCACTAGACATTATGTACGATTTTACTTTGCGACAGAAACCATTACATTTAAAAATTCATTACAGCAAGGTTAGTTAGACACATGATGGATACAGCTTTAATCCTGCCATATATTATTACAGTTAAAATGTAAATGATGAAAAATATTTTGTGCTTATCAGCATTTATGTGGAAATGTGTTTTACAGTGATATATGGTGTTATATTTCTATTATTGTGATGAAAAGAAAGCAATACAAAAAGATGAAGTGTTTATTAAAACATGGTTACTTGTGATAACATATTCCTGTTGTACATGACTTTAAACATATTCACTGAGGGCATTTGTCCAAACAACTGTGAAATGTGTTTGCTGTGCGAATCGGGCTAAGTTTTTTCTTCTGATTACAACTCTTTTTAATGGACTAATATTAATTCAAAATCATGTTGAATGTTGAGAAGTTGGCAGCCCTGTTTCCTTTTTGACGTGGTTAAATATGCGTGCGCGCGTGTGTGTGTGTGTGTGTGTGTTTAGGAACACAGTGTGTGGCTATGAACAGAAGGCTTGCGTGTTTATTTTGTACAATCATCGAGAGGAAATCAGGCCACCCAATTGAGTGATGTTTCCAAAGTGATGTCATAGAGGACACCATAAAATCCTATTAGAGTTGTAATTAACATAATGGAAAAGTACGATCAAACTTGACTTTCTAATCAGGTGAGTAGAAAAAAATAAATAAAAAGACCAGACTAGGTACATTCATGGTTCCACCAGGGCACAGGAATATTTTAGATATGCCCATGGAAGAACTGATGTGCCGGCTACACTGCAAACCTCAGAGACTGTGCGTTACCGGGGAGGTGACCTCCTCATTCTCCTTTTGCCAACTTCACTCACAGTGTGGTTGCTCCCTCCCATTCCCCTCTCCATTTTATTTTTTGTCAGCCCAGAACAATGGTACATCCAGCTACAAAATGAAATAGAACACAAAAAGAAAAAGAAACCCTCATCAGCAACCAAAAAAAAAAAAAGAGGAAAATAAAATTGCTAAAACCCTGTTTACAGAAAAGAAACAAAACACAAAAGCCTTTCTGCAGTCTCTGCTGTAGCTATCATCCTTTAGGATAAGGTGCTTAATATCTCCCCCAACTGTCCTTTCCCCTGTAACCTATGGAATCACAGTGCGGTCATCATGTTTACCCAGGTACCCAAGAAGCGCTTCTGTTTAGGTGGGTCTCTGTTACCTGATTCACTGTATCAGTTATAACTCTTTCTCCAGCCTCCAGCTGATGACAGATCTTGTAATAGATCTGGAATTGACCAGACTTGAAAGTCAGTTCCACCTTCCCCCTTTTTCCCTTCATTGTCCCAAGTGTCTCCTGGGGTGGGAGCAGTGCAAGCTTAATGCAAATTTTCACCAGGTTCCCCTCCCGAACACCCCGCCCCCACGCACCCCCACTGGCTTCTTTTTCTCCTTCTAACATCTGCTTGTAGGAGGATGTTGTTGTGTACATTAGCGCTGTAAAGTTGAGCACCCTTCGGGGCTACCTCTGGCACAGGAAACACGGAAACGGGGAGCCAACGATAATACAGGCCTCGGCGTTTCCTATCTCAGCACTCTCCCGAGCTCTGCTTCTCGACTGCCTGGAGTTGTTATCCTTAGGAAGTCCAAGGTGGCGAACTGGGAAAGCTTATCTGGCTCCCATCCTAGTTATAAGGCACGAGGCTCCTCCCAGTACACCTTGGGAACGTTGTCACAGAGGGGTCACATCCGCTCAGATGCGAGCCAGTGGCCGAATGTAGGCCTGTGACCTACACTGTCCTTCCCTCCCTTTGTTTGTGACATAAAATCGACTCAGCTGATTACTCCAAAGCATGGGTTCCAGGATTTGTGAGAATTCAGAACCCCAGCACCTCCTCCAAGGCGTAGTCTTTTTCTGACATTTCTCTTCCTTTTTATTTATTTTAATTCTTATTTTAAAGAAACACACACACACACAAACATTCTCAAGAAAATGGGCTCTCAAAAACAGCTCACCCAAAGCACACCCCTTCAGTCCATATTCCTGGGTAAAGAATTTCCCAAAGCCAGGATCCAAGAAGCTGTGGACTGACTGACCCGAGGTTGCCCTATTAAATGTATTTATTTCTTGGAGCTGAAGAATATTTGCTGAAAGCTGGATTATCACTTGGTAGACCACCAGCAGCTGTTGAAAACCAGGGCATAAAAGCTTGTTTATGTCTTTAATGGCCCACTTAATGATGGAGCAAGTATGTTATTCATAATAAAATGCCAAGGAATAATCTTAATACCCCAATGCATGGCGCTAGTGAATTAAGAAACATCTGCTATGTCATAAAAGAACATTTTATTTGGGGTCTACATTAAAAACATGATTCCATGGAGTTCTACTGACTTATATTGTACACAACAAATTATGATGTCTTGAAGTAATTATACTTTACAATTAAACCTACAAGGGCCACTCTTGGAAAAGCAAAAAAATTCTGTGCAGTGTTTATCATTCTAGACCATTTAAGCGCATACGGTGGCCTTGCCACAATCTATTTCACCAAAGCAGTGTTGCAAAATCTCTCTTGGCATCTGTACCTCTCTAGGAAGATATCCAAGCTGCATGGTGTTCCTGAAATTACCACTGCAGAATCAAATGGCTATTTGGATTCACAAGGAAAAATGTAAAAATAATTCTTTTTAGTCTCTTGACTGTGACCCGAGAGCTTATTTTAATGTTACTTGTGGGAGGAAGATTTAGAATTTGGGCTTAGTTGGGGATCAAGAAGATGACCTCACCCTCAAATGGTGTTAGGGTCAGGGGGAGTGTTCCCCCCAGAAAGAGAGATTTGAGGAGACAGGGACAGAGAGGCCCTAGAAGTGTCCCTGGATGGGAGTAGGTGCTGAAGGGACCGGGTGTGGCCAGCTCAATCTCAGCCCCCCTCCTCTCTACTCCAGATGGCGTCTGTCTCTGACACACCCGCTATCACACCAGGAAGCCATGTGTCACCACCTCCATGCCCAACACCCGTCATGAGTGCAGGGACGTGTCTATTGCTTCCTGGAGCTGGGTGCTTGGAAAGGTCCTCTTGCTCCACAAGAGAAAAGACAAGTTATTTTAAAAGCTGGCTGCAGGGCAAGCTGGTTGTTCAAGGGCAGGGGCTCTTGACCCTGTGCTTTGGGGAATGATGGAGAAAATGAAAAGAATACCTGTGCCCAACTCCACCCCCAGGGATTCCAATTTCATTGGCCTGAGGTACTCCCTCACAACACCAACTCACATTGGTATTTTTTTCAAAAGCTCCCCAGATGATTCTCATGCGTAGCCACTATCAAAAACTACCGCTTTAAAGTGATCGAACTTTTTTTTTTTTTTTTTAAGATGGGTGACACTTTTCTCGGGCAAACACCTTCATGAGCTTTTTTGGTTGTAAAAAGTAAGGCTGCCTGCTGTTGGTGGAATATTTTATAGTGAGGTCCCTATGGAAAACTCTATGGCGCTTCCTTTAAAAAGTTAAAAATAGGATTAGTGTATAATCCAGCAATTCCACTTCCGGATGTATGCCTGAAAGAACTGAAAGCAGAGTCCTAAAGGGATATTTATACTCCCGTGTTCATAGCAGTACTGTTCACAACAGGCAAGAGGTGGAAGCAACCTCGTGTTCCTCAACGGATGAATGGACAAAACATGGCATGGACATGTAACGGGATATTACTCTGCCTTAAAAATGAAGGAAATTCCCATACATGCTACAACATGAATGAAACGTGATGTGAAGCTAAGTGAAATCAGTCAGTCACAAAAAGAAATGCTGCATGATTCCACTCACATGAGGTATGTAGAGTGATCAAATTCATAGACAGAAAGTGGAATGGTGGCTGCCAGGAGGTGGTGAGATTGAGTTTGAACGTCTGCTCCTGCCAAATCTCATATTGGACTGTAATCCCCAGTGTTGGAATGTCTCCCACCAGGGAGACATTCAGGTCATGGGGGCAGATCCCTCACCGCTTGAAGCTGTCCTTGTGATAGTGAGTTCTCTGGAGCTCTGGTTGTTTAAGTGTGTACCTCCACCCAACTCCCCCCACTGACTGCCCCCAACTCTCTCTCTCGTTCCTGCTCTGGCCATATGACAAGCCTGCTCCCCACTGACTTCTGCCATGAGCAAGAGCTTCCTGAGGCCTCCTCGGAAGCAGATCAGGTGCCGGTGCCATTCTTGTACAGCCTGCAGAAACACCAGCCAATTAAACCTCTTTTCGTTATAAATTACTGAGTTTTAGGTATTTCTTTCTTTTTCTCTTTCTTTCTTTCTCTTTCCCTTCCTCCCTCCCTCCCTTCCTTCCTTTCTTCCTTCCTTTCTTTCTTTCTCTCTCTCTCCTTCTTTCTTTCCTTCTTCTTCTTCTTCTCCTTCCTTCCTTCCTCTCTCTCTTTCCTCCTCCTCCTCCTCCTTCTTCTTCTTTTTCTTCTTCTTCTTCTTCTCCTTCTTCTTCTCCTTCTTCCTCTTCTTCTTCTTCTTTTCCTTCCTTCCTTCCTTCCTTCCTTCCTTCCTTCCTTCCTTCCTTCCTT
>NC_045450.1:39258048-39286876 GCF_002776525.5 Piliocolobus tephrosceles | reverse complement strand
TCTTTCTTTCTTTCTTTCTTTCTTTCTTTCTTTCTTTCTTTCTTTCTTTCTCTTTTTCTTTCTTTTTTTCAGACGGAGTCTCTCTCTGTCACCCAGACTGGAGTGCAGTAGTGCCATCTTGGCTCACTGCAACCTCTGTCTCCCAGATTCAAGTGATTCTTCTGCCTCAGCTTCCAGAGTAACTGGGATTACAGGCACCTGCCAGCACGCCTGCCTAATATTTTTGTATTTCTAGTGGAGACAGGGCTTCGCCATGTTGGCCAGGCTGATCTCAAACTCCTGACCTCAGGTGATCCACCCGCTTTGGCCTCCCAAAGTGCTGGGATTACAGGCATGAGCTACTGCGTCCAGCCTCAGGTATTTCTTTATAGCAGTGCAAAAATGGGGGCAGGGAAAGGGAATGGAGTTATTGCTTAATGGGGACAGAATTTCAGTTTGGAAGATGGAAGAGGTCTGGAGGTGGATGGTGGTGATGGTTGCAGAACGGTATCAATGTACTTATTGACTGTACATTGCTGAATGGTATGCTTAAATGGGTTAAGATGATAAATTTAATATTATGTATATTTACCACAATTTAATGTTTTTTTTTAATTTTTAAAGTGAAGTTATCTGAGCTGCTCTAGTGAGAAGCCAGTGAGAAAAAGAGAGAGGCCATGACTCTGTGTAATAGAGTAACGTGAATTTGAGATTTTCTCACTGACACCGGTGACCTGAGAGAAGATTTGGAATTTGGACTGGGAGGAGATGGGAGAAGCCCTCAGGGCAGTGGCCCTACCCCAATTATTCTGAAGCTTTCAGTAGGGTCTGTGTCTCACAGCATCAGTTTGGAGGATGGCAAGAAGGTGCGGAGTGGGATGGGGACATCATGGCAGACAACCAGTGGAGCTCCAGTGTGGCATGGGACTTTGGAGTGAGAAGAGATAGATCTTGTCCTTGGGAGCGGTGGTGGACAGGTGGGGAAGGAGCAGCAATTTAGGACCCCAGGAGGAACCCAACCAGGGAGGAGTTTTCTGTGTGCCAAGGACTAGCCTATGAACTTCTAGAAAGGTGTTCAATTATACTGCAATATCTGCACTCTAATTGAAGATGATCACTTTCTTCTTTGCGATGGGACTTCTTTTCACCACCTCTGTACCCTCAGACTCTGGCAAGAGGGGCCCCAGTCCTGGCTGCTGTGTGCTAGAGGACCCCATCAGGGTTGCTCTTTGCCTGGGGCCCCTCCCCCCATAGCCAAGGAGATTGCAGTGTCCACCTGAGCTGGCAACCTCTTTTTCTAGATTTTTCTAAGTAAATACTTACTATCCTCCAGATAGTATTTTCAGCTCTGCCAACCCATCCATCTCTGTCACAAATGCTCCAGTCTGCTGTAGTAGCACAAATGCAGCTAGAGATGATATATTGCTATGTAAATGAATGTGCGTAGTTGGATTCCAATAACTCTTTTTTTTATAAATACCGAAAGTTGAATTTCACATCATTTTATGTGTCACAAAATATTATGCTTCTGTGATTATTTCTAATCATTTAAAAATGTAAAAACTATCTGAGGTTGGCAGGCCATACAAAAACAGATGGTGGGCTGGGTTTGCCCATCAGCCATAGTTTATCTGTCACTGGTCTAGCCCATACCCAGGACCCTGGAATTTCCTGGCCACATTGCCCTAAGCCCATTTCTGGGACTGCTTTCCAAGGGTTAACTGTGCCCTAGGTCTGAAGGCAGCCAAGAGGTGGCTGTGTTTAGGGTGTGTGGACAGAGACTGATGTGAGGGTCTACATCCACGAGCTAGAGGTACCTCCCAGTGTGCAGGGGAACTGCGTGGTGGAGGGAAGAGGAATGGGCTACAGGCCTAACTCTGAGGAGTCCACAAATTCTAAATTCAAGGAAAACTTTTAAATCCTTAGACTTCTGGTAAGTGGACCTTCATTTGTGTTCCAGGGTATACAAATGTTAAGACTGGGCCTGCCCCTTATTATTAGAAAATTTCAGTGGGGTCTGCATCTTACAGCAGACAGGTTATGGCCCTTTGAGGATGGCAGGAAGGCGCTGAGCCAGATGTGGTGGGCACATCATGGCCAATGGAGCTCCAGCACAGTGCAGGACTTCAGAATGAGAGAAGACAGGCCCTGACCTAAGGAATCTTCAGACTTCTTGCCAAGAGGTTGTTCTTTCTTCAGTGGGTGGGTGCGTAAGCCTTTTCATATGGATATTAAAGGAAAGGGGACCCTTGAAGAATTTGGTTACACTCAGGGTTACACTGGGATTCCCTGCCTATCAACATACCTCAATCTGAGGTACCCTGTCTGCAGCTGGGACAAGCTTCGTCTGGTGTTGACAAAATCAGAAGCATGACTCCCTTACCCTGGCACTACCGTCAATCTTTCTCTGGGTCAGTTCCGTCCTTTTCTGCCTAGGTCATCCCTTAATTCTTTTTATTTTATTTATTATTATTATTTTTTGAAATGCAGCCTCACTCTGTTGCCCAGGCTGGAGTGCAATGGCATGATCTCAGCTCACTGCAACCTCTACCTCTTGGGTTCAAGTGATTCTCCTGCCTCAGCCTCCTGAGTAGCTGGGATTATAGGCGCGCGCCACCATGCCTGGCTAATTTTTGTATTTTTAGTAGACATGGGGTCTCACCATGTTGGTCAGGCTGATCTTCAGCTCCTGACCTAGTGATCTGCCCACCTCAGTCTCCCAAAGTGCTGGGATTACAGGTATGAGCCACCATTCCCGGCTAGTCATCCCTTAATTCTTTAAGTACAATTAAAACCTCTGTCCAACCACCAGCCTTTGTCCAGAGGGAAGCGACAATCAAGAAGGAAGACACTTCCTTCCCTAAAATTGCTCCAAGATCAGGTCCCAGCTGTATAGAGTGAAGTCTGTGTGGGCCAGAAACACCCTTTCCCTCGATGGGGGCAATAAAAGCCCCTCACAGAAGCTGGTTCCAAACCTGTTTCTCCTGCCTGAAAAAAGATGAACAGTCATAAAACATTTCACAAATGAGAAAATGATAAACTGACAAAAATATGTTTATTATGTACATGCATTTGATGAGAACTTGCACCATCTGAGGATTTATCTGTCAGGAAACACTTCCTAGAGGAATAGAATTCCTCAGGGAGGAGTGCGGGAATCCATACTCTAGGGTCCCGCTCAGTCCAGGGCCAGCCTGGACAGCAGAGCCCAAGATGCAAAGGAGCCCCGCAGGCCACTGGCAAGTTGACCTTAACACATGCTTATAGAGGATTGCCCACTTTCCTGCTACACGGCAGGCATCTGATGGCTTTAATGGACGCAAAAGCACCCAAGCAAGCCAACTGATCTTCACTTCACTCCTGCCTGCAGAATACAATGCATACATCCAGCCTGCACTCCATGCTGCTGTGACCATTTTCTTCGTTTTCAAAATACCTACTTAAAATTCTTCCTATTTCCCCCAATAGCTTCTTGATTCAATTATCCATGTGTTCAACATATCAGATCATCTATCAGTTTAATTCTCTTTTTTTTTTTTTTTTCTTCTCCTGCAACCTTCTTCCTGGAGACTTCTGCCCTCCTGCTCCAATCTGGGCTGGTTTCCTGTTAGGACTTTCATGTACTAGATTTGTTTCCTGGATTTCAAGCTCCTTTCTTTGATGAATTACATCCTCTAGTCACTTCCTAAGAAGGAGCCCATTGGAGATAAATTTTCTGTCTGTAAGATTCTACCCCAACCCTTGATAGTTTGTCTGGGTATAGAATTCTAGGTTGAAAACTCATTTTCATTCAGTATGTTAAAGTAAATATGTATCATATTTCCTCTCTCCTAGTTTTGCTAACAATCGTATTTTATTATTCTTTCCAGTCCTTCTCATGTGGCATAATTTCTTATTTTCTCTTATAAAGTTGTTAGTGCATCTATCTTCAGTGTTCTGAAATACCATGCTGATTTGCCTAAGGTGGACCTTTTAAATTTCATTCTGCTGAACTCTGATTGGATTCTTTCAACTTTTGTGAGAAAACTCACGCTCTTCAGTCCTAAAAAGTTTTCTAATGCTTTTTTCCTTGATCATTTTTACTCTTTCACTTTGTGTCCTCTCTATTTTTTCTCTCTGTTTTTCCTTTCTAGAATGCCCAATAGCCAGAAGTCAGACTTCCCTATTAGAGCTTGCAATTTTTAAATATTTTCTTTTCATCTTTCAGTCTTTTTGTTTCATTAACTGAGAGATCTATTCAACTGTACCTTCTAACCCTTAAATTGCATTTGCTATTTCTGCAACTCTACTTTGAATTTATAGAGTTTTTAATTGTTTGTTCTTTATGAACCTTAAAAGCAATGGTATCATGTTCTTGTTTCATGGATGCAATATATTTTCGTCTCCCTGAAAATATTAATTATAATATTGTGACATTTTCTTCTATCCCTTGCATTAACTCGGATACCTCAGAATTTCTTTACTTCTGATTTCTTATTTGAGGTCTGTCTTTCTTGCAGAGAATTTTCTTTTAATATCTGTGAATCCTTTGCAGCCAATTTTTATTTAAGAATGTAACATTTAGGCTGGGCATGGTGGCTCATGTGTGTAATCCCAGCACTTTGGGAGGCCAAGGCAGGCAGATCACCTGAAGTCAGGAATTCGAGACCAGCCTGGCCCACATGGCAAAACGCGATCTCTGCAAAAATTAGCTGGGTGGCAGCTAATATTAGGTGGCAGGTGCCTGTAATCCCAGCCACTTGAAGGCTGAGACAGGAGAACCTGGGAGGTGGAGGTTGCAGTGAGCCAGGATCGCGCTAGTGAACTCCAGCCTGGGCGACAGAGTGAGACTCCATTGCAAAATCAATCAATCAATCAATCAATCATTAAAAAAAAAATTGAGGCTGGGCGCGGTGGCTCAAGCCTGTAATCCCAGCACTTTGGGAGGCCGAGACGGGCGGATCACGAGGTCAGGAGATCGAGACCATCCTGGCTAACACGGTGAAACCCAGTCTCTACTAAAGAATACAAAAAGCTAGCCGGGCGAGGTGGGGGGCGCCTGTAGTCCCAGCTACTGGAGAGGCTGAGGCAGGAGAATGGCGTAAACCCAGGAGGCGGAGCTTGCCGTGAGCTGAGATCCGGCCACTGCACTCCAGCCTGGGCGACAGAGAGAGACTCCGTCTCAAAAAAAAAAAAAAAAAAATTGACCAGCAGTTCCATGTTCTTGAGAGAGCTTGTTGACTGGTGGATAATTAGGTGGCAAAGCAGCCTTTTAGTGTGTTCCTGCATATTTTCTCTGGTTCTAGTTTCTCCAGAGAGGAATTCTCAAGTCCTCCACCTCTGATTTATGGGCTATAAGCCTGATGATGCATTCTGGAGACTGGGCAAACAAAGTGCCCTGGGCCATCTTAGTGTACATGTACCTAGGCTTTCACTGATCTACCTATTTTTATTTTTTGCAGCTTATCACCCTGACTCTGCTAACTTGGTCACCTCTTCTCTACTAGTTTTCCATTTTAATATATTATGATTAAGTACCACAGATGGCTTCCAGTTCCAGCAGCGATGAAGGCTGCATTTTGGTTTTTTATTCTTCTGAACATTTGGAATTCCTAGGAAAAGAAGGGGAAAGAAAAACACTCCCTTGTCTTAATTCTGGAAACTCCTATCCTGTGGTTTAATTAATATTTGTCTTTATATTTGATTCATTTTTTTCACTGAACTACATTTATTCAAAAAGAAATTTTGATATCACAATGGCAAGTGGAAAGTCAAAAAGAAAGTATGAAAATAAAGAACAAATAAAATAATATTATGAATGCTAGCCAGCTATTGCTGCTTGCTGATGGTGCTAGGCTTGAGATCTGCTCTCTCCATGTTTTTTGTTTTTGTTTTTGTTTGAGACAGAGTCTCACTCTGTCGCCCAGGCTGGATGGAGTGCAGTGGCGCGATCTCAGCTCACTGCAAGCTCCACTTCCGGGGTTCACGCGATTCTCCTGCTTCAGCCTGTCAAGTAGCTGGGACTACATGTGCCTGCCACCATACCTGGCTAATTTTTTGTATTTTTAGTAGAGACGGGGTTTCACCATGTTAGCCAGGATGGTCTCGATCTCCTGTGCTCGATGTTCAAGAGACAGCCATTAGAAAGATCTTGCTAATCGAAAGACCTACAAACACCAAAACTGAGATATTTTCCCTTTGTTAAACAGACTAGAAAAAGAACTGAAAATGTGAATAACTGACCCAGTGTGTAATAACTCCAGGTTATTTGGCCCTCTGTTCCGTACCACCTCCCTGTACACCTCTGCGTAGCTAGCTTCTTGTCACCGTTTACGTTTTGGCTCCAATTACTTCTTCTCGAGAGGCCTTCCTGACCACTCCCACAAATGTAGTTCCCAGTCATATCCCACCACCCTGTCTTATTTCATTCATTAGCACTTGTATTGCCATTTCAAATAACCCTGTTTGTTTACTTACTCATGTCTGTCCTTTCCACACCCCTGCTAGAATGTAAGTTTCATGACAGCAGGGACTTTGCTCCCAAGCAGCCAAACACTCTACACCTGAAACAAAGATTGTTGCATAATAGATGCTCAATAAATATCTAAGAATAATTAATTTCAGTCTTTTACACATTCCCGGGAATACTACTTTCTCTCCCTCTCTCTCTCTCTCTCTCTCTCTATATATATATATATACACACACACACATATATATATATATATATATATTTTGTCTCCTCTTCTCTCATTCTTCTGCTTTGCCATCAGGTTTCAACCACTAGTCTCACTCCTGCGTAAGATGAAGTAAAGCAAGTCTCAAATGGCAGCTGAAACCACATTGAAATGTGTTGGCAGTCCTTGTGCCATTTCTCAATATCTCTCATGAGGGCCAACATCTCATAAGGGCAGGTGCTGGTCAATTAGAGAGAAATACTGTCCTCTTTAAAAAGTAAGAAAAAAGTGATTTAAAGGTCCAAAGGTATTTTTGGCTGACATAAGTATAATCAATTTCTTCACAAGACAAAATGGACAGAAAATGAATGCCATTAACAGTTGCGTTTTCATGCTGCCAAAACAAAACTAGAAAAATCAGTTCAGAAAAAAACAGCAAACTTAAGGTGTGTTTTCGTTTTCCTTCACAGTTTTTATTTTATTTAAATGAATGACTTAACATTGAAAAGTAGGAAAAGATTACATTAAATTTTAGATCTCCAATTAGTCTTCTAAAATGAAATGATCTAACTGTCAGGATAGCATTCCCAGATGGAAATCATTACAGGAGCTGAGTAGCGTCCACCCCTTAAGACACCGCATGGGATTGCACATTTGCCCAGTCCTTTCCTGGCCTGCAACACTCATTTATGCTGGCCTTTGTAAGATGGAACCATTTCAGAGAAGGTGTTAAGTACTAAGCCTTACTCCTCTCCATATCCCCTACAAGACTGAGTTCAGTAGCAGGCATACATTAGGTGCACAATAAATAATTATAGAAGAATTGGATAAAGTTCCTTGCATTTTCCCACTTTGCCACCAATCTGTTGATTCTCATGTATTGTACTTTTATGAAAATTTGAAATTCTCAGCATGAGGGATTCCCATTAATCAATCAGGTACCTCCCTAAACTTGTTTACAAAAAAATGAAAATCTTTTTTTAAAAGAAAAAGGCTTTAACAATTACTGTTTCTAGAACCAGACTGACAAATACTTTGATACAGAAGTTTTCTTCCACAGCAGTAAGTACTTTATTTCCTTTCTTATAAATAAGTATAAGAATTTTCTTAAAAGGTAAGTGTGCTCACTCATGATCAAATCATGAGATTACTCTGTATCTGGTGGCCAGAGGCTCTCCCAAGCACTGATGTGGGCCAATGATGGTATTTCCGTGGTGACTACAGGGATCTTGGGGCTCTGTGTATGCTCTGTGCAAGCCAACTCCTCTCTATATGAATAAATAGAAGGTCACACAGGTTTGAAGACGTGGATAAGTAGGAATAACCACAGGAGATTACAGAGCTTTTGAAAAATATTAGCCAGAGATAAAGTGGGCTATCATCCTTTTCCAACAGAATAAGTGTACAAATCTAGTTAAGGTAATTTTAAAGAAAAATGACTTGGCAAACATCAGGAAATGTCAGAATGTTCTCTTTATTTTTATTTTTTGAGACCGAGTCTCACTCTGTCAGCCAGGCTAGAGTGCACTGGCGCAATCTCGGCTCACTGCAACCTCCGCCTCCCAAGTAGCTGGGATTACAGGCACCCACCACCATACCCGGCTAGTTTTTGTATTTTTAGTAGAGAGATGCGGTTTCACCATGTTGATCGGGCTGGTCTCAAACTCCTGATTTCAGGAGATCCTCCCACCTTGACCTTCCAAAGTGTTGGGATTATAGGAGTGAGCCACCACGCCCAGATGCAGAATGTTCTCTTTGACGATGCACCTTTTCTCATGAAGGTGAATTTGTTCACTCTTCTGAAGATTGAGCAGAAATCCAGGAGGCTTGTCTCTACTTTATGACTGTGGTGCATAGCATAAGGCACAGCAGTTAAACTAATAAGAGCCAATGAAGTTTTGCAAGTGATTGACTCTTGTATGTATAAATAAAGCCAATTCAAAGAGATCAATAGAACAGCCTCACTCTCACTCATTTGCCTGTTTGAATGGGAGAGAAGAGGATATGATTTAGGATACATCAGAATTACACATAACCCAAAAAGCCCAGCTTATCTTTGCCAAAAAATGTAGTGATTGTTTCCAATGTACTATTATTCATCCTGATCTATTCCATTACCATAGAGATTAGCTTCTTTGACAAATTTTTTAACGTTAGTCAAAACCTGGGTTCGTGACATTCACGTACATCCCAACAGAAAACAAAATGTTACAAAACCACTGCTCTTTTTCTTTTTCTTTTTTTTTTTTTTTTTTTGAGACGGAGTCTCGCTCTGTTGCCGGGGCTGGAGTGCAGTGGCCGGATCTCAGCTCACTGCAAGCTCCTCCTCCCGGGTTTACGCCATTCTCCTGCCTCAGCCTCCCGAGTAGCTGGGACTACAGGCGCCTGCCACCTCACCCGGCTAGATTTTTGTATTTTTTTTTTTTAGTAGAGACGGGGTTTCACCGTGTTAGCCAGGATGGTCTCGATCTCCTGACCTCGTGATCCGCCCGTCTCGGCCTCCCAAAGTGCTGGGATTACAGGCTTGAGCCACCGCGCCCGGCCAACACTGCTCTTTTTCATAACGGCAGAGCATTTGCCAGTTTTGATTTTTTTTTTTTTTTTTTTACATTATGCATTATGTTATTATGTCCCTTATGGAAGAATGCCTGCAATAAATTCCTCCAAGAATTTAATGCCAGGAAAAATTGTCCTCTCCAGATAAACGTATGCCTCTTTTTGATCAGATCATAAGGAAATGAACCACCAAGTTCATCTTCTTGGTCTTTTTACTCCATCTGCCAGCAAGCTTGAAGTTTCTGATCTAACATCTTTGCACAGCTGAGTGTAGTGAAATGCCCCTGTAGTGCATGAGTCATCGTTAAGTCCAAGCCAGATATGAGAATCTCATTCTCCTTTCTCTGCGACTGCTGTAGGAATAAACATGTGACCCAGTTATGGTGAATGAGTCATAAAGAGAAGCCTGCTGGACAGCCTGGGAAGAGATTTCTTCCATGAGGGATGAGCAAGGAGAAAACCAGCCCCATCCCCTGCTCCCAAGTCTTCCTTCTTTTGGATGAGGTTTCTGTGGGGCTGTTAGGGCTGGAGCTATGGCAGCCATCTTGGAGCTATAATAGGAAGCCAAGACACTTCCAGGGGAGAAAACCCTGGAATCCAGGAACTGCCAAACACCCATGGAAACCTCTGGGCTTCTTGCTATGTAGAGCAACAGATATCCTAAACTTTTAAGCTGTTTATATTCTATTTCTTGTAGTCAAAAATACGTTAACCGTTAGTTACTTTGAATAATGTACATCAAAACACTTTGAAAGGCTAGGCACGGTGGCTTACGCCTGTAATCCCAGCACTTTGGGAGGCTGAGGCGGGCGGATCACCTGAGTTTAGGAGTTTGAGACCAGCCTGGCCAACATAGCGAAACCGTGTTTCTACTAAAAATACAAAAATTAGCCAGGCATGGTGTCACATGCTTGTAGTCCCAGCTACTTGGGAGGCTGAGGCAGGAGAATCGCTTGAACCCAGGAGCCAGAGGTTGCAGTGAGCCAAGATGGCGCCACTGAACTCCAGCCTGAGCAACAGAGCAAGCCTTTGTCTCAAAAAAAAAAAAAAACCAGACAAACAAAAAAAACACTTTGAAAATCTATAAAAGGATGATAATTACAGTGGTCTCCCTTTATCCCTGATTTTGCTTTCCACAGTTTCAGTTATCTTTGGTGAACTCTGGTCGAAAATTATTACCATATTTTGCAAGAGAAGGAAAAACCACATTCACATAACTTTTATGACAGTATATTGGTGTTGAGGGGAGTATTTTTTCTGGGGGGATAGGGTCTCGCTCCTCTCTGAAGCTGGAGTACATCAATGTGATCTCAACTTACTGCAGCTCTCGGCTTACTGCAGCCTCGACCTCCTGGGCTCAAATGACTCTCTCATCTCAGCCTCCTGAGCCGCTGAATCCACAGGCACATGGCACCACACTTGTAATTTTTAAATTTTTTATACAGACAGAGTCTTGCCACGTTGCCCAGGCTGATCTCAAACTCCAGGCCTTAAGTGATCCTCCCACTTCGGCCTCCTAAAGTGTTTGGATTACAAGTGTGAACCATCATGCCTAGCCCAGTATATTGTTATAATTGTTCTATTTTATTATTAGTTATTGCTGTTGATCTGTTATGTGTCTAATTTACACATTAAACTTTATCAAAAGTATGTATGTATAGGAAAAACTGTAGTGTATATGGGCTGTAGTCCTCTCTGAGGTTTCATGCATCTTCCGGTGGGGGCGGTGGGGGGCAGTCTTAGAATGAATCGCTCATGGATGAGGGGAGGCTATTCTGTTATGCTTATTCCCAGGACATCTATTTCTCTTTTTGTCCCAAATCTTCTTGACTCCTTCTGTTTTTCCTCTGCTGGTTTTTATTTATTTATCTATTTATTTATTTGAGACGGAATTTCGCTCTTGTCACCCAGGCTGGAGTGCAATGGCGGGATCTCGGCTCACTGCAACCTCCACCTCCAGGGTTCAAACGATTCTCCTGCCTCAGGCTCCCGAGTAACTGGGATTACAGGCGCCTGCCACCACGCTCAGCTAGTTTTTGTATTTTTAGTAGAGACAGGGTTTCAAGATGTTGGCAAATTCCTGACCTCAGGTAACCTGCCCTCAGCCTCCCAAAGTGCTGGGATTACAGATCTGAGCCACAGCGCCCGGCCTCCTATGCTGTTTTCAGTGATATTATTGAAAAGCAGCTCTAGTAAGCATTATGGCGGTGGTAGTGGTTGTTATATGGCAGCTACTATTCATCAACTATTTACAATGCTTGGTGTTGTGCTAAACTGGAGTCATATTGAGTGGGTCTGGACTTGTCTACTGTGCTAAGATCATGTTCTCCTCTTAAGGAGTGCTATCATTCAGTTTGTCATCAACTTTTCTCGAGAAGAATCGCCAGCCATGGAGAAATAGGAAGATAGAGATTGGGGGAAGTTGAGATTCAGAAGCTCTAAGCAAAGGCAATGGGTACGATCTAGTCCCTTGCCTCTAAAGCAACTATCAGGGTGGCCCTCGGAGGCTGAGCTGGTTGCAAATGCATGGTCACTATCTCATTTAATCAACACAGAAACACTATAGGGAGTCACTATAATTATTCCCATTTGTAGATGAAAAAACTGAAGCTCAGAAAGGTGAGGAAAATTGCCCAAGTTCACACAACTAGCAAGTGGCAAAGCCGAAACACAGAATGTAGTCTCAGTGACACCAGAGGTTCTATGTTCAATGATTTCTCAAATCCCACTTATTTGAGAGATGTAAATAACAAATCAATCAATCAATCAATATCAATAAGAAAATATTTATGAGGCACCAAGTCTTTTTTTTTTTTTTTTTGAGGCAGGGTCTTACTCCATCACCTGGGTTGGAGTGCAGCAGCTTAATCATGGCCCACTGCAGCCTTGACCTCTCAGGTTAAAGTGACCCTCCCATCTCAACCTCCCCAGTAGCTGCGACTACAGGCACATACCACTATGCTCAGCTAATTTGTAGAGACGAGGTCTTATCATATTGCCAAGCTGGGACACCAAGTCTTTTTAAGATCCCTAAACAAATCGGGATTTATTTAATGATTTTAAGAAGGCTCAGCCTGTTCAAATTTGTACCTTTACCATGTCAGACACTAACAATTCTTACCACTGTGCTTCTACCATTGAAACTTGGCTACTTATTGAGAAGGCCAGGTAGAACCTATGAGAGAGGAAAGGAGAAATTCTGACTTTTTCAATGGGAGAAAGAAAAAAAAGGTAGATCAAGTTCGCCATTTTCTGGTAAGCCCCAAATGATAAAATGCAAATCTCGGAACTGGTTAAGGTCAGCTGGCAGTGAACAAAATGATCACTCTGCTGACATCACAATGATTATTCTTTTGCATAGCTGATGAGCCTACCTGGTATACAGGGCTGTTGAGAATGTGTCAATTAGCTCAGATACTACTGACTTGACAAGAAACCCTTATCATAAGCAGGATGACAAGGTATATTCAAGAAGGTGCTGAGAGAGAAGTTTTTCCATCAGCCTCATCTGAATAAGACATACTTCCCCAAAGAAATGCTTACTTTTCAGCATGTCAGCCTCCATCTCAACAGACGAAGAGGCAAAAGCTGGAGTCATAGTCAGTGGATGTGAAATTGTCTACTGTGCTAAGATCGTGTTCTCCTCTTAAGGAGTGCTGTCATTCAGTTTGTCATCGACTTTTCTCAAGAAGAATCGCCAGCCGTGGAGAAATAGGAAGATAGAGATCGGGGGAAGTTGAGATTCAGAAGCTCTAAGCAAAGGCAATGGGTAAGATCTAGTCCCTTGCCTCTAGAGCACATGTCAGGATGGCTCTGAGGCTGAGCCAGTCACAAATGCATGGTCAAGTACCCAAAGGGTTGAAAGGCAAAAAGGAGACCAGTGGCCTCTTCAAATGATGCTAAGGAAAATATGCACAAGAGCTTGTGCTGACAATGTGGCCTAGGCTTCAGAGACTGCAAGGGAGAAAAGCAGGTTGCACACTGGGAAGAAGGTTCTGGAAGCAGCTCTTGTCCTGGGCAATGGTGTTGGCATAGGGATGCTCTCCTAGAATGATCTGGTACAATCCAGAGTATGAGTGAAACTTTGCACTGGTGACAGGGAAGGCAACAAGGTTCTGGATGGCTCGTAGGAAAACACCCTTAAGTGAGTCCAAAAATATATATTTTTATTTGTTTCTTATTATTGAGGGTCTTTCTGTCCAGCTATCATGATTTTGTGTGAAGGCCCTTCTTACTCTAGGGTGAAAAGCCACTGCCCCAGCCTGGACCCCTACCCGGCCTTTTGAACAATGCCTACCTTAATGCTTCCAGTTCTTGTTACCTCCAATAATCAAAAGAGAAGGCTTTGGCCAAGCCACCTTCCACCCCAGGTTGGCCATTGACTGCCGTGGTCGTGAATGTTATGGGTACCATGGGCCAGCAGGACCAAGAGTGTTCAAAGTCGCTTCTGTTATCCTCTGCTTAGGTCAAGCAAAGGAACTCTTGTGAGTAATTCATAAAGTGCGTATACTCGAAGGTATTGCACAATCTCATTACCATTAATTTTTGCATATTTAACTACAGTTTTTAATTAGATGGTATTTTATTATTCATGCACATAATTTGAGTCCAAGTCAGGCTGCTCTCTTGGAAGAAAGAAAAAAAAGTGTGGGGGTGGATTCTTCTCAATAGAAAGTTGGTGTTGCCGTTCCTTCTTCACTGGTGAGCGTGGCAGCCTCTAAGTCTATAATGGTTCTCTTTTAATTTTGCTAATAGCTATCATGTTATGTACCTTTATAAATTTGTTAAATCCAGAGTGCTGGGAGTTGTCTCTGTATGCGGTAACTGTAAATAGTTTGTTCTGTTTGGTTTGCACATACAAACTGTTTGCTCAGGCTCCTTGATGTATTATTAAAATGGGTAATGGGCCCCTGGGAAACCATCTAGTTATATGCCTTCATTTGCAGAATAAACCATGCGTTGTTTTCATCTTTACTCATGATTGTTAATGGCACTGATGATGAGATGGGTGGATTTTTTTTCTCCACTGCCTTTATCAGCACTGTTTTATTATGCAGGCAAAATGGCCAGGCTGCTGATTTTGTCTAAGGTTTTCAATTAGTCATTTGACTGAACACATCTGTGCTGGCATCCACCCAAAGCTGGACTGCAGCTATTACTGGTTTACACCTGCTGAACCATGGCCATAAATGCGGATGGGAATAAACCTAAATTGGCCTTTTAGATATGGTTGAAAAGTTGTAATGTTGCAGTGTTTTATAGCAGTGTCAAGAAGGTGTGAACTTTTCCGCCTTAAGGCCTAAGAACCTGCCATGATATTCCACTTCACTCAAATAACTCACTTATAGGTTGGTTATTAATATCTGTTTACCATTTTGCAGCCCCGATGACTTAATCGGCTGACGTTAAGTAGATAAGATTATATTTGTACTGCAGCAGGGAATGGTCGAGGTTTAATTGTGTTGGTAAACAGAGCACAGTGGCTGCCTTGGAATCTCTGCAGATGTCTCAGAATTATTCAGCAGCAATTTGGAATGTGACTCCTACATCTTTCACTGAAACGAAAATTGCTTCATGGCAGGCAGGGCAGAAGCCTTGGTGCTGGAACTGGAGGTGCAGTATTACCTTAATACCCCCAAAAATCTGTCATGTATCCTGGAGGAAAAAGACTGGGTAAATTTCCGCAAGATGAACTGCGATCTCCTCCATGCCAGGTGCTCGTGTTTTCCGAGAGAGATTGCTCATTGCTAAACATCAAGAAATCCCCTTTGCTAGTCCTCAGGAACCCCAAGAGGCAGTAGGCAAGGCTGCAAGTAGCCAGGTCACTGAGAAAGAACTCGCATTTGGATAGTGGAATTCAGGGATGTTTTCGGAAGCAGCAAGATTTCTGTTGGATCCAAGGGATTCACTGGGGACTGGAAAAAAAAAAAAAAAAACATTTCTCTCACTGTGGGAAAATCCTGAACAGCATTTCAGACTCTCAGGATGACAAAAGATATTGGCATCGCAGCCAGAATGGAGGTGTTTGCCACGACAGCATCTCTGCCTCCAAGGGATTAAGCTTTTGTTAGTTTCACCATAGTCATGTGAATATATATGACCACCATATTCACCCCTTATAAACATCAGTGCCTCCATGTTGAACCCTTAAAATCTCTTTTTTGTAGAAAGGCTCCCCATGTCCCCTTTTTTACATGCCACCATTGATTATTTTCTTACTCTAGTTTGTGAGTAAGGATCAAATATTTGCCTGGGTTCATAATAGCCTAGTTCATTTCTCTGAACTTTATTCTCTGTCATTGTTTGCTTATTGTTACTTTTTCAATTACTGTCTGAGATGCATCCAAGCCACAGTTCATCATCATCATCATCATCATCATCACCATCACCTTATCTGATCTCACATTTATTGAGACTATTTAGCAACACTATGCAGCAAACACCATGAAACATACACCATTCTAGGAGATTTGCTTGCACTGATGCCTTTAAACTTTGTAACAATAGTTATGATACCTATGAACAAGATATTAATATTGTCACTTCTAATTTGTAGATGAGGGAACTAAGGCACAAAGAGGCCCAGAAAATTGCCCATGATCACACTGTGAGCAAAAGAATGAGCCACAATTCATGGCAGGCAATGGAAGCCGAACTCGTGTTTCTGACCAGTAGGTGACACAGTCTCTTAGAGTTAGAGTTTCTCAAGCCATGGGTTTGTCACAGCAAGCTGAGATCTGGCTAGAAGGGTTCCATGGATTGAAACCTTCTTTTTTAACCATCCCTCTTTATTGGTGGATATTTAAGTTGTTTCCAGTCTTTTCAATATTTTAATAAATATGCTTTTACCCATCTCTATGGGCACACGCAGACATATTTAAATGTGATTTTGCACAATCACAGGGCACACACACACTTGAAATTTTTCTAGGTATTGCCGAATTGCCCTCCAAGATTACTGAATAAATTTATATGGCATATGGGAATAGCTCTTTCCCCACATCTTTGACAACATTTTGATACCACCAAGTTCTTTAAGCTTTGCCAATCCAAATGCACTTTTCAAAGTTAAGGTTTTCAGCTGTTTGCAAAATTAAACCCTTGAACTTGCCATTGTGAAGTTAAGCCTTTCCCTCAGCCCCACATTCTCACTCCCATCTCAGCACCCAAGAACATAAAGATGCCCTAGGTCCTTTAAAATATAAGTCAAGAGCTGAGTGCGTTGGCTCATGCTTATAATCCCACCACTTTGGGAGGCTGAGGCTGGAGGACTGCTTGAGCCCAGGAGCTCGAGACAAACCTGAGCAGCATAACAAGATCCTGTATCTACATATTGTTTTTAAAAAAATTAGCTGGGTGTGGTGGAACATGCCTGTGATACCCGCTACTTGGGAAGCTGAGGTGAGAGAATTGCTTGAGCCAGGAGTTCACGTTACAGTGACCTATGATTTATTGCACCACTGCACTCCAGCCTAGTTGACACAGCAAGACCCTGTCTCTTAGTTTAAAAAAAAAAAAAAAAAAGGCAAGCCCAAACAATGATTCTTTTCTCCTTTGGTTGTATAGATCCACTTCCAGAATAACTAGTTTTACAACAGCATTTTGCAGCCTCAAAACTGCAGCAATAGCACATTGAGTTGCAAAGCAGTATAATGGATAAGTGTGAAAGCTCTGAAGTTAGACTGTCTGAAATCAAAAAGCAGGCTCACCTTTTTAGCTGCAAGGCCTTGGTAACTAATCCTGACTACATCTCAATGTCCTTACCTGTAAAATGGGACTACTCGTATAACATTAGTCTCATAAAGTTGCTGCAAAGACTAATGATTATATTAAATAGGCATAACACTTAGTGTCTGGCTTATAATAAGTGTCTTGTACATTTTGTTCACTATAAACTTTACAACAACTGGACCTATAGGTTAGTGAATATGTTTCTGCCTCTTGCTTTAGAGTTTTTGCCAAAAGCACCTTTTAAAGATTGTAGTGTCTGAAATAGCAGGAACCATTACAGCTGCTGAGCCCAGTCTTTTTCAATAACCATGAGTGACTTGAGTGCAAGGGTCATTCCAATCCCCAGCACCTACTCAGGGTTTGATACATAGCAAGTACTCAGTAAATGATAGCCAGATAGAGGGACAAACATACGTGTCATGCATGGCTCATTGGCCTCAGCAGGCAAACTTTGCACTTGTCCAAGTGCAAATAATCAGTCCCCAGTCTCAACTCAGTGGATCAGAATCACTTGGGTGGAGCTCTGGAATCTGCATTTTTAATACTTTCCCTGGTCATTTTTGGCCTTGGGTGTGAGACTGTGGATAATTCCAGCTCTAGAGAAAATTATTTCTAGTACTAGGCATAGTTTCTTACACATAGTATTCAATAAATACTGTTGGTTGAATAAATTAATCATCTCAGGTATTAATTATAGGATTTTCACACTTACATGGTCCCAAGAGATGGAGGCTCATCAGACCCTCTCAGCCACAGTTCATACAGTGTGGCTCTCAAAGCCTACATTCTGATGCCACACTGCGCTCCCAAGAGGAGGAGGCAGAGGCCCCCCCTGTGGTGATGTCTTCTCTACTGCTCCTCCAGGGAACCTCAGGGCACCTGCTGTCACCCTGGGACCTGCTTTCATCCTGAAAACACCTGGGACCTCCAAATTTCACAGACACTATTAAGCATGCTAGGCGAAAATAGTCTACAGTCCAAGGTCAAGCTCCCAGCAGCCACCCTATCACTCTACTTGGCTTCATCAGACCTCTTAAGCTTGCAGGCTATGCCTTGCCTGAGGCTCAGGATCCTGTGGCTCCTCCTGCCTTTCTGAAGTCCCATCTGTGATAGTCACTTTCTCCCTGGACTGCAGGGCTCCCAGTCCCTGGCTTGATTTTCACCATCGCCTTTAATCCTTCTCTTCCCGCTGTCATGTCCCACATGCACCCACTCCCACCTCCCTCCAGACCCAGCCTTAGCTGGGGAGTATTGAGCTCCCAAGAACTGAGTGCCAGTGTAGGTCATTGTAATAAAAGCACTCAATACATATTTGGGGATGGAAGGTAGGGTTGCTAAGCTATATTCATGTTTTAATCACAGTTTTGCCTTATATTTTCATTTTTATTGATTTATTGATTTTTTTAGAGACAGGGTTTTTCTCTGTGGTCTAGGCTGGAGTGCAGTGGTGCCATCATCCCTCATTGCAGCCTTGAACTCCTGGGCTCAAGCAATCCTCCCACCTCAGCCTCTTGAGTAGCTGGGATTACAGGTATGTGCCATCAAGCCCAGCTAATTTTTACATTTATCTTTATTTTTATAGAAATGGGGGAGTCTCACTATGTTACCCAAGCTGGTCTCAAACTCCTGGCCTCAAGGAACCCTCCTGCCTTAATCTTCCAAAGTGCTGGGACTACAGGTGTGAGCCACTGCACCTGGCTGGCTTTGTTTTATAAACATTATTTCCATGGTTGGAAAAAGCAGTCATCTCTTGAAGCTGCTTTTAAAATATTGGGGATTTCTGGACTGTGTTCAAATGAATATCAAATGGCTGTTTGCCATGATAGCTGATGCTTGAAGAACCCTTTTTAGTGGAGCAATGAGCTTTGTGTGCATGTTAATTCACTGTATCTTCATGACAGCCTCGCAGGCTGATATTAATACCATATCCATTCTACAGATGAGGAAACTAAGCCAGAGAATGATGAAATAAGTTGCTTAGGTTTAAATAGCTCATAGAGGCAGAGTCTAGATTTGAACCCGGGACATATGGCATCACGCACTACAGTTATGGAAGGCGCTGACGATTGGCTCACTCACATGCTCTTCATTCCCTTCTTTACAAGGTAAACGCACCTTAATCAGCAGACACAGAAACAGGGATATTCTTGCTGGAAGGGAGGTCAGACCGGTTGGACTGGCCAGGATCGAAAAATTCCCTGGCCAGTCCCCACACTGCTGGCTGGTGACGGCAGGGGACATTGTGGAGAGGTAATTTCAGGCTTCCTCCAGGCTTGATCTGTGCCTCGGCTCCTCACAAGGCCTCCAACACTGAGATGCCCCAAATTGGCTGCGCACGCCTGGGTCCAGCGAGCCTTCTTCCCTCCGTGTGGTAGTGGGAATGTACATGTACATCCCCAGCAGATGAAAGCCAGGGGTCCAACAAAGGGAAAATGAAATTTCCCTTGAGCTATTTGCCCTGGCTGACTAACCCGAACCTTCCTTCTCAGGATGAAGAACAGCTCTGATGTTCTGATGTTGAAAGCATCAAAGGCTGATCCCCTCAGCTGAGCAGTGACACACAGTCGCTTGGCAGCCAGGCCTCCGGAGCTCCCACCCCCACCATCCAAAGCCCAGACACTCTGAATCGACCCTGCGTTATTAGTGGCCAACATTCCACTCGCTAGACAGTGGCTACCTGGGATATTCCTTAACTTGCATTTATCCCTCTTCCTCCCCGCCTGTCTATGAAGCCACCTGCTTACCCCTACACCTCTGACAGGGACACAGACTTATCCTTTCCTAAGCCCCTGTCTGCGCCAGCTGCAAAGTTCAAAGCCTGTGGAAGGAGAGTCTCGAGAAATACACATCACTTCCGTTTCCAGAAGGCTGGAAAACATGGTTTCCAGAAAATATTTTTTTCAGCAGCTTTATCTTTTTTTTTTTTTTTATGCAAAAGTGATCTGTGTTGATTGTTGACATTTCAATAACTCAGAAGAATATAAAGGAGAAAGTAGAGATTGCTACAGAACCACTCATGGAGAGATTCTCTCAGTTAATATTCTGCTGGTGAATGTATGCCTAGATATCCAAGTAGCTTAACACTCCACCTCACTTGGATCCCACTCTGAATGTGGCCCTGTCACCTGCTCTCCCCTCTCGAGGGGGATCATGGCCACCTTTCCCACTTAGAGACTTCTTAAAGCATCTCTCTGAATTAAACATAAATTCTGAACCTCTTCCAAATGCTTCCCTTAAAACACAAGAGCTACACACGGGTGACAGTACAGTGTTTGATTCAAACTCTGCTTTTAAGCTAAATTGAACACTAAAAAGATGGCTGGGAACCAACTTCGGACAGCCACAAGCAGCTCTGGGAGATAAGAACCTCTCTTTGCGATTTGGATAAAGGAAAAGCATGATCTCTCTGCCTCCTTTGTTTTTAGAAATTAATAGAGCTTTTCCAACAGACTGCCCCCCACCACTAATAGTGAACAGTCAAATCACGGCTTTTATTCCCAGCTCACTACGTCAAGTAAATAGAAGCTTACAGGGTAGACCAGGGAACGATAAGCAATTCTCACTGCGGCGAATTCTTAATATATAAATTCATCCAGCAGCAGTTTAGTATCTACTGGCAAAACCAGAAACAATGGGGAACAGGCAGGCCTGGCTCTGACGAGGTCAACCATCAAGGTTATCTATATTCAATTACTGGTATCTACAAACTTGCATAGCTGTCAGCTGGTCAGGGCCCAAATGAAAACTCACCATGCACTCAGAAAGCAAATATAGTTTCCGAGGAGAGCCTCAAATTAGCTCTGTGAATGACTTGGCTTCAAATGCACACACAAGCCATCAGCCTTTGGGGACGTTTCTGCCGGCAGTGCCTCAATGTCTAAATTTGGGCATCATCTTATAAATCTCTGTTCCTGAAGTAGGAAAGGACTGGAATTGCTCCTTAACCCTTGGCGACGATATATTATATCACTTAACAATAGATAAACTTAAGACACTTTTCCTGTACTGCGGACCTATTGTGAGGTAACTGCTAATCTCCGGCATCTCTTCTCTCTGGTCGGCACCACTAAAGACCTGTCGGTGGTGAAGAGACACAATAATTTGTTTTCTAACTCCTCCTCCGGAACCATATATCATGTGTGGAAACAAAGCTTCCCAACGACAGATATGTATCTGTTTCCTTTATCTGAGCCGCCCTTCCCATCAGGGGCCACGCAGGAGAGGACGTGTTTTCAGTGTGACACTTCCCTGCCCCGGAACATTTCCTTCCTAGGCCCCGCTGGAAGTGGGGTAAAGGTTTGGGTCTCCAGGAGGAGAGATGGCAGGCCTGCCAGAAAGGAGGGCCTTCTTTTGTTCATTGCCACATCCTCCAATGGCTTAAATCACACCCCCATTCTTCCTGGCAGGTGCCTTTCAACCCAGGACCTTTTGAGGGGCCCAACTGAGATTTACTGACTGCATAAGTCAGGGTTAATCAATGCCGAGGTAATTTCTAGATTAGCTTGGGGAGGCAATAAATTGTGGGCCTGTTAAGAGTTAGATGTCTTTGATTTTCTCCTTGGGCCAGAAGTAGCTGAATTGTTACTCTCTCCTCATCCATTTCTTGCTTCCTCCAATATCTGTCACCTCCATGATCTTGATAATAATCCCCTTTCCAGAACCCCCTTCCAATTCTGTCTCTCGAGGTATGCCAGTCATGGGCTCACATAGTCTCTTTGAGCCATGAAATGAAGGACTGTACGTTCATCAATTCAATCTGTTTAGATTAGTTAGACCAGACTTCAGGACAGAGGTAAAACCAAGAGGATCTTCATAAGAAACTGTTTGACATGAGTTTATATGCAGAGGGAAAGGCACATGGAGCAAGGTCAGTCCTGACTTTCAACCAGGCCAGGACATGCTCCCACCTCCAATCCGGGTCCACCCAGACAGAGCCGCCATATGTCCAGCTGTGCAAGTTGTGCACTGTGCACCAGGCCATATTTAAGGGGTGCCATTCACGTCATAGCTTTTATAGATTTCCATATTTATTATGACAACTTTCTGGACAATGACAATAATGTGTTTTAATAAAATCAGCTGGACACGGTGGCTCACACCCATAATCCCAGCACTTTGGGAGGCCAAGGCAGGTGGATCACTTGAGGTCAGGAGTTTGAGACCAGCCTGGCCAACATGGTAAAAACTGCTTTTACTAAAAGTTCAAAAAATTAGCCGGGCATGGTGGAATGTGCCTGTAGTCCCAGCTACTTGGGAGGCTGAGGGAGGAGAATCGCTTGAACCCAGAAAGCAGAGGTTGCAGTGAGCCGAGATCGTGCCACTGTACTCCAACGTGGGTGACAGAACAAGACTCAGTCTCAAAAAAAAAAAAAAAAAACAAACCAGTATAGACACTTTTCTGACAGATGGAACTAAAGTATCTTGAGACTGGGAACTTTTTCTAATCAACACAAAGGCACCATGGAGGCTAGGGCAGTCCTGCACCAAGGAGCCTGCTTCTTATCCCCGAAGCCACGTGGTCGCTTTTAGTAGATCCCCTCCTACATGTCAGGGAGAAATGTTATTGTAATGAGATGATCTGTTCATAAGTTTGTCTCCTCCTTTGGGATCTCCTTGTCCATCTTTGTATTTCCAGCACAGAGCCTGACTCGTGAAAGTGCCTGATCCATGTTTGATGAAGGAATGAATGAATAAAATTCTATATCCTTCAACCCCTACTACAGTGCCTACCACATAGCAGGTTTAAAGTGAATGTTCTGATGAATCAAACGAATTCAACCTATGGAGTGGAAACCTCTCTATTCATCAAATAGAACACACAGACTCTTAAAATGTGGGAGCATGGGCTGGACAACGTGGCTCACGCCTATAATGCCAGCACTTCAGGAGGCTGAGGCAGGCAGGGGTCAGTAGTTTGCCACCAGCTTGGCCAACATGGTGAAACCCCGTTTCTACTAAAAATACAAAAAAACATTAGCTGGGTGTGGTGGTGACTGCCACCATGCCAGCTAATTTTATTTTGTTTTTTTTTTTTTTTTGTATTTTTAGTAGAGACAGGATTTCACCATGTTGGCCAGGTGGGTCCCCTGAAGCAGGAGGATCACTTGAACCCGGGAAGCAGAGGTTGCTGTGGGCAGAGATTGCGCCACTGCACTCCACCCTGGGTGACAGAGTGAGACTCCATCTCAAAAAAAAAAAAAAAAAAAAAGGTGGGAGCATGAAAGTTTTTCTCATACAATCTGATGCTAAGAGCTTGTCCAAAAAACATGTTTCGCTCCAGGCCTCAGGGAACAGTGGGGAAGGAGGAAATGGCTGAGGCCAAGGTGAGGAGGAGACGCCCTTTGGCACACATGGTGGTGATAGACTACGGGAAGACATTTCCTGTTCTTGTCTTAGGATTCTGGCATGTTTTCTTAAAGTGTTGGAAGTGCTAAAAGAGCTTAAATGACATACTTCACAAGTGGCAGACTCAGCCTCCCAGCTAGAACTCCATGTTAGGGGTTCTCTGACAACCAGCAAGAGATTCCCAGCAAGGGCAAACAATTCTGATGCCTCCTACTCCTCCTATCTGGGAAATCCCAAGTCCTGTGACCACCTGGCACTTTCTTTCCCTTTGAATTTCCTTGGAAACCCCCAGAGCATACCACCGCATTTTTGCCGAGGTTGGGAATATGTGTGATTGTGGCAAAGAAGTCAGACCTGGAATCTGAATAATGGGACGACGACAAGCCCTAATTACTGTAGCATTAATTCTTTACCTAGTGATTGCTAAACCAATGATGGTTCATTGGCAGAATTAATCCATAGGAGAATGGAAAAATGTAAAGAAGAAAATTGCTTATAATCCCACCTTGCCCCATCAGAGATTAACATGCTATCGAACTGGTCTGTGTCTCCCAAAACTGTTACGTGGTATTTGTCTATAGACGCCTCTGTTCACTGATGCATTTCCCATCAAAACAGGAAAAAAAAGTCCCTACATACAATATTGCATTTTTGTAACTTCATTTTACATTAATAATATATTGCAAACAATTTTCTTATCAATAAATACATTTTTAGCTTACCTTTTAAAATACCCGGAAGTATGTAGTTATATGGATGAACAGAAATGCATTTAACCAATTCCTGATTTGATGGGCTTTTACATTATTTCCCTTTTTTGTGGTTATTATACACAATGCTGTGCTAAAATTCTTTCTATGCATGTCTTTGAGCATTTGTCATTTGTGGGATTAACTTTGAATAGGAAAAAATAAAATCTGCCTTCAGGCCCAATATATGTAAAAGCCTCATTTATATACACACACAAACACACACACACACACACACATGACTATTTAATCAAAGCACATGTATTAAGCCCCCTACCGGGTACTAGGCACTGTGGTGAGGGTATGCTGGTAGGGTAGACATGAATCTTGCCTCTAAGAACTCATCATCTAGTTGGGATAATGGTATTTCTGATGAATGAAAGATTTTTACAAACAATTTAGCCACAGGACTAAAGAATCTAGAGAAAATAAAAAAGGGAGGGAAGATGGAAGAGAATGAGGGAAGGTCAAAGCCCATAACCTCCCTTGAGATAGAAAAGGGGCATCTTAAAAAAGCTAAGAATTCATAATATTTCATCAAAGACACAGTACAATGCCTTTTATATACTGAATGTCTGCTGTGTGCTACTTTACAGGTTTAACTCATTTAAAACTCACCACCACCCTCTGAGTCAGGTGGCAATTAAGCAATGAGGAGGACTCTGGGACAGTGCAGTAGCTCAAACCCATGACTGTAAAGCCCCAAAGCCTACTTCTTCTTCACTGGTTGCAGGGTGGTAGTAGTGGTGGTGTGACTGCCATTGGTATTAGTGGTGATGATGTTGGTGATAATGGTGGTGGCAATGGTGGTGGTTGTGGATGTGGCAATACTGGAGGCACTAGTGGAAGCAGTGGTGTAGTATTGGTAATAGTGATGGTGGAGGTGGTGGTTAATGATATCTGTTGATGGTGGCATCATCGGTAAGGTTGGTGGCAGTGACGGCCATAGTGATGGTAGTGGCAATGGTAGTATTATAGCAGTGGTGATGGTGGTGACATGATTCCCGATGGTGGTAGCAGTCGTGTTAATGCTGCTGGAGCTGCAGGTGTTGGTAATGGTGGTCACAGTGGTAGTGGTGATGGTGGTGGTGGCAATAATGAGACTATGGAGGAGAGTGGGGGTAAGGAGTGAATAAAATGCAAGGTTTAGCCCTACCAGAGCCCTACCCAGGAAATTGCTGGGAAACACAAGCGTTTGGACCACGGAAGCCACTGGGACCCTTCTATAAGCTGCAATTCTAAATAATGATTAGGACCAGGGCAAAGCCAGAGGAAGGTCCGAGAAAATCGCACTGGCTCTGGGGCTCTTGCCGACAACATCTTTGTTGATTGCTCTCTCTGCACTCTAAAGAAGAGCCACCTCACCTTCTGCCCCACCCAATAAAACGGCTCGGTAAATATAATTACTTGCACCATCTAATCAATAGCGGATTGCTCCTGGCCCCTGCTTGTTCAATATCAGTGTCTGGGATCACAGAATCTTGATACTCCCCTCAAGATGTCAATTTCTGCTTAATGTTAGATAAACCACATCTATCAACCCCATCCGTTAATGAGATTTTATTGTATCATTAATAATACACATCTTAAAAATATGTTTTCAACTAATATAACATGAAATATGAGGTTGAAAATATTCTACACTTCCCAGTCATATAACTCCCAATTGCCAATTGAACAACTCAAATCAATGTTGTATTAAGCAATCTCAGAAAGTGATTATGGAATTTGAGAGACAACCAATGGGTAGGCAAAGAGAAACTCTTTTTCCATTGATTTTTCTGAAAGAGAGAGAATTAAAAAAGCAGTCTCCATATTAAGAGGCCAGTTAGCAGAACTTAACTTGTAGCACATATCGCTCCCAGAATAGGTTACTGCTTTGCCCTGAGTTTGGGTCACAAGTTGCAAAGGAGCACAGAGCTCTGAGGTCTTTTCCATTCTCCAACATATGAAAACCAGAGCTCGGAAACACCGTGCTCATTAGAAACACATTGCCAATACCATGTGGCCGGGACGCCTGCTGCTGGGGTTCATCTGTGCACACAATATTCACTGGGTAAGCAGCACGATGCTGAGAGGAGCTTTCCCCACGTCAAATCCCAGGACAGAAAACCCAAGGGATGTCAAACTGCATCACAAAACAAAAACAGCTGCAAGGAAACTCAGGCGACAAAGAGAGATGCATTCAAGTAATTAACAGGCCCACATGTTCTTGATCTGGAACATCACATTTTTAAAAACTGCCCCACTGTTCTGTTTATCCTATATTGAAGTTGGCTCTATCGCCTTCATTTTTTTGTTAGAGATACTCCTTCATTTTGGAGCAAGCCAATAATTAGTTCCCTCTCTCAGAGTTTGTGGCACTTAAACGAACAGGAGAATCTGCGTGAGCAAGACGTTGCCTGTAAATATTTTGTTAGTAATTCACCCTAACTTTCTACTACATAGTTCTTCAACTTTTTCTTTAGTAATATAATAAACAGCAAGTTTCTTCAGCAGAGGAAAGCTGTAATTTGGGATGCCACCCTTACAGAAAGAGAAGGAGCATCTCTTCTGAGCTGGCATGAAGGTGTTCAGGTTGTCACTGGTGGATCACTTGTACCCTGACTGGCCATGCCTGTGTGTTCTGATGCTCGGGGCTGGGTGTTCAGTCCCGTGAGTGCTTGTATGCAGGTAAGGGTCTAGGGGAGTGTACGCACGCGCTTATACACACTGAAGACTCCTGGATCCTTAAGTTAAACCTGCTCCACTTCATACACAGTTGTGTGACATGGTTTGGCTCTGTGTCCCCACCCAAATCTCATCTTGAATTATAATCCGCATGTGTCAAGGAGGGGACCTGAGGGGAGGTGATTGGATCATGAGGGTGATTTCCCCCATGCTGTTCTCCTGAGAGTGAGTAAGTTCTGACGAGATCTGATGGTTTTATAGGTTGTGGTTTCCTCTCTCTCAGTCTCTCCTGCTGCCATGTAAGACATGCCTGCTTCCCCTTCTGCCATGATTGTAAGTTTCCTGAGGACTCCCCAGCCAAGCGGAACTGTGAGTCAATTGAACCTCCTTTCTTTATAAACTACTCAGTCTCGGGTATTTATTTATAGCAATATGAGAATAGACTAATACATGTGGATGGACACATGGCTTTCTATCTCAAGGACTGTGACACTGGGGGTGGCACATGACTGTGTCTTCCGTCATTCCTCTATTCAGTCTCAGATAGAAACAATGGTTATTTCTATCCAGAAGCATCAAAGAAATCAAAAAGCTGCTCAGTTTCACCAAACAGGCCTCTCTTTATGTGGGCAAAGCCTGGATCTACCACTTTCTCATTCTCTCTCTCTCTCTCACTTTCACCTACCCTCCCTCTGGCTCCCCTCTCTTTCTCTCAAAAACAAAATTAATGAAAAAAATACTTTATCCTTACCTCCTAATTGGTTTTCTCTCAAATTTCATAATCACTACCTGAGATTGCTTAATATAACATTGATTTGGGTCTAAAGGCCCATTAAGTTTGAATTGCTGTGATTCCAGAACTTTCTTTTCTTTCTTTCTTTCCTTTTTTTCTGACATATGAGTACTCCATTTTTAAAATTCGCATAGCAAAGGGTGGAGCCACCCTCTACCTCCTTCTCCTGAGTGTGTGTGGCTTTCTTGACTATTTTTCAAAATATTTTTCTACAACGTCATCAGACCCTAGAAATAACATTGGCAGCCTTATAGATCCAGCTTCAAACAAGGGCCCTCCTCCCAAAGCCATGGCAGAAGGTGAATAGCTTGTGTAAGCTGCTGCCTTAGTGAAACAAAGGGAAGATGCAAGGTATGTATTTATATTTACATGAAGGAACTGTTCAGGGTATGTGATAATTGGGCAGGGAACTGGAGTGAGTCTTCTCACTTAATACTTTCTATTGTTGAATTATTGAGCTATGTGAATAGTTATCACTTAAAAGACAGTAAGTTTAGAAACAAAAACAAGAAACCATTGACTTGAGCTGTTCAACTGGCCTTTGGGAGTGGTATGATGGTGATGTACAGAATATTTTCCGTCAAAAACTGGCAAAATTTTTAAAAAATAGGTCAATATATTTGGCATGGTCTGCTGAACTCATCAATTAGCTCACTCACTCTTCTGCTTTACAGTGACAGTTGACTTGGAGCTCTACAAACACAGCCTGAGAGACACCCTAATGTAGGGTCACCTAGGACAATGTGTTTCTAAATATGGAAGCCAGTGGGTTGGGGAAGGGTGTGAGCTAAGGAACTCATAGTAGAAATAGCATGCAGGAATGAAAATTTGGGAAACTGAGTCAAGGCACTTAGGAGACGTTTTCAAGTGGTGTCCATTTTCTTGTTACCCTCAAGTATGATAAACTATTTCAAGAAGCTGGTTTTAATAATGAATACTCTCTTCCCACAAAAAGTCAAAGGTGGTCGTTTCCACCCTGCAGGGCAGCGTAGGCCACTGTCACAGGTCTCCAGGAAGGGTGCTTGCCAAGGGCATAATTTAGCTGAAATTAAGGATCTATCTGAACTCCAGCTGCAGACCAAGCAGCCATTAAAGAAAGGCAGCTGTTCCCGCTGCTCTTTTGTTTTCCTTGTTTTTGTCCGCTCTCATCCAAAACATCATCCTCTATTCTGTTTTTCTGCATGAATCCCACGTGGACAAGAGAACAGATTGCTGAAGGCACACAACAAGTGTACTTTCTTGCTTTCCTTCGTTCCTTCGTTCCTTCATTCCTTCTTTCCTTCGTTCTTTCTTTCCTTCTTTCTTTCCTTCCTTCCTTCCTTCCTTCCTTCCTTCCTTCCTTCCTTCCTTC
>NC_045450.1:39240290-39258038 GCF_002776525.5 Piliocolobus tephrosceles | reverse complement strand
TTCCTTCCTTCCTTCCTTCCTTCCTTCCTTCCTTCCTTCCTTCCTTCCTTCCTTCCTTCCTTCCTTCCTTCCTTTCAAATTCTGTCTTAAAGCAAAATTTCAAAAACATGTCTTGGTTTCTTTAGAAGCAGTAAGATGATTGATCCACTTTATTTTTGATCACTGCTGCACACACCTGTGTGAGGAAGGAGGCGGTAGGGAAAGTAAAAAACAAAACAGTGGACTCATCAGCCAGAGCTGGTGTTTATGTGTAAGTGATACAAAGACTAAGCTGAGTAACTAAATAGTAAAATAGGTCTGTTTCAGGGCTGCTGCCATTAAGAAAATAACACTAATATAAGACACATGTGGGTGATGGTCAGGACATGTCCCCAGAGCTCGTGGGCAGCCCAAGCTGGGGATCAAGGCTGAGAGCTCACCCCTAGCTCACAACCTTTGCTGTGATCCCAGGTCAGAACCTGGTAATGTAATTTTCTGCCAAAGTGGGGGAATCCGTGCGTTCCCAATGACCCATCAGGAGGTTTTGTTTTGATCTATTAGATCGTGGAATCCTTGACCTTTAAAGTTTGAGATCTTTAGGTTTTGCCTGGCCCTTTCTCAGAGGAGTAGTAGCCCAGAGAAGTTAAGTGACTTACCCAAGGTCACACAGCAGCATCAAGACCAGCACTTTGATATTAATAGCTATGTTCAGTAAGTGTTGCCAAAGAAATAAGGCGAACCACACACCATTTCTACTTACGCACCATGCTAGGTTTGGGTACCACTCTAATTCTGAGAAATTGTTATGAGAATGTATTCTCAAACATCAAAGCATTACATGAATAAACCAAAAACTCATAAAAACAATGACAAATATTATTTGGGATTCCTCAACTTGTAATGGCTGCTTCCTTTTTGAAGCCGTTTCTCTTTTTATTTTGCTCATGTTTTGAGTCTCAGCTTGAAGGTCACCAGTCAGGAGACCCTCTCTACTGACCCAGTCCAAAGTTACCTTCTCCCCACCATGTCCTAGTCACATCCTGTCGCCTTCCTTGTTTCCTTTCCAGTCTGAAATGATGGTGGTTGTTCATCTGTTTACTTATTTATTGTCTTTTTCACTTTCTGAAATGTGAGATCTGTGAGGACAGGGATCCTTGACCTTGACCATTTTGTTGAATTCCCAGTGCCAGGCACATAGTAGGCACTCAGCGTATATATAGGTATATAGATATACACAGATAAATATATATAGATACATAAATATATGTATGTAATTGCACGTATGAATGAATTCCACTGTGGATTCAACTTTTCCTTCCCTAAAACCTCCGTGCTTTGTCTTTTACACACCTTATGGCACTAGCATTCTGCCTTACACCCTCACCCCATCCCACCCCATCTAGCCCCTTCTAAACTAAAAGACCTTTGAAGGCATCTGTGTTTGCACCTGCAGTAGTGCTTAGAATCATGTCCTGCCCACGTTGGTTCTCAAATTCAGTTGAGGCAGGAACATAGATACATAGATCAGGAGGTTTTGGAGCTTGTCCGTAAGATACAAGTCAACTCACCCTTTCTAAACCACTGGGCTAAAGGAAGGCATGCATTTAAACACAGAGTTTCCATCACAACTAATTAATGTTTTGGTCTCTCCCTTTCTTCTGGACTTGAAGCTGGGCACAGCCAAAATATGGTGTTAAACAAAGATATCTTGGACCAAATTCTTGTTTGTGTCTCCTCAACAGCTACTTCCAGCTGGCTTTGTTTAAGTGATCATGGGATAAAATTTCATCACAATCACCAGTGAACGTGACGAAAGACTGCTTCATCTATCAACTCCAGGGCTGGTGTTCAGAAGTCCCTCAGCCCAAAATGGGACACAAGACATTGAGGGAGGGAGCAATCACCCCAGCGGAGAGCCCCACCCTCAGGCAGCCAGGTTACAACGTGGGACCAAGACTGTCCATGTAGAGGGGTGAGCAGTGTCGTTGGAATCAGATAGATCTGAGTTCTAATCACAGCTCTCTTATGGACGGGTTGGTTGACTTTGGGCCACTGGATATCAGTTTTCCCATCTGGAAAATGGGTATAATACATATCTTACATCTTACATGGCTGATCAGAAAAACGAATGTTTGTAGAATGCCTGAAACAGAGTAACCACTTAACAAAAGGTAGTTCTTACTGCTCTTACTAGTGCTGTTTACTTACTACTGTTCTCTTGTGTTTAAAATCCAAACCCATTTCTGTGCCTTCAGCCCCCAAGCAGCAGAGCTCTGTCCCACCTTAGGGCCTTAGCACTCACTGTTATTTCCACTTGGGATGCTGGTCCCACTTCTTCTGCCTCCCACTGTGGCGTGGCTGGTTCTTGTTTCATGATTGGGATGTCAGCTCAAATGTCATTTCTCAAAGAGGCCTGCTCTGATGGCCTTGTCCAAAGGAACCTCACTCTAAGCCCTTTCCACCAGGTTATTCCGCTCTTCATCCTTCATGACTCCTCAGCCTCTGACACTGTCCCATTTGCCTATTTGACATTGATTCTTTTTCCCTTGTGCACCTGCAGCCTATGAGCTTCCTAAGAGCCAGGAAGCTCTTTTCTCATTGCTGTATCTCTAGCACCTGCCACACAGCAAGTGCACCACAAAGACGTGTTGAATGCAGGTGTAGGTAACAAATACACCTACATGAAAACAACTCCCCAAAAAGACTGACAAGAACCGAGAACAGGACCAGCTATATAATTGGCAGAGCCCAGTGCAAAATGAAAACGCAAGGCCCCTTCTTCAAAAGTATTCTAAATTTCAAGATGATGACAGCAAAGCGTTAGACCAAGAGCAGGATCCTTCCATGCAACCACACAGGTCTTCTTCCCGTGAAGCCAGCCCCACCCAGAATGCCACGGTAGATAGCTAGAGGAGTTATTTTGAGGTGGGCAAGGCCTGGGAATCACATCACGGAGCCAGCCTCAGCAGACACTGTTCAGGCTGCACTTTCTCCTGCATCTCTTCCTCCTCTTACCCCACCTTCTAGACACTCCAGAAAACTGGTTCCAAGTGGGTCCCATTCCTGCTCCCAGACCCCTCTGTGTGACTCTTCCCATCTCCAGGACCCCTTGCAGGGTATTACTTCTGAGTATAGTCACATTATGAAGAGCTTTCAGAAGGGTAATGAGCGAGAAAGCCTTCACACCACAGAGGACAACAGCTTTGAAACCACTGGGATGGCAGAGGAGAAGGGGAGCCCAGGAACAGGGCAGCCACAGACAGATGTATATGTCACACACTGCAAAAGGCCCTTCTGAGGGATGAGCAAGGACTAAAATCCAGCCTGTGCTGCAGTTACCAAGCAGTGTACCTATTACAGGGAGGCACCTGCCAGGGGAAAGGACGCTAGTGTTCACTTGAGAAGCTATGTGTCTGCCTGGAATGGGGCATCATTTTCTAATTTGCACAAAAGCATGGTATAGTTTACACAAAGGACGCTTTCCAAGCAGCTGAGAGAACTTAAGAGTGTAACCAAAAGCAAAAAAAGAAAGGAAGAAAACAATGCAATAAAAACAAACACTCTTCCATTTCTTCTAATTAGACTGGTCTGCTCACTGCCCAGAGGCAAGTGGAGACACAAACATGAAGATCGTCGGCAAAATCCACATACGGTGGCTATCAGTACATGACGTGCAACTGGAAATGGAGTGGCTCATTTCCCCCTGCTGGCCCCCAGGACACGGTACATATTCCTTCAAACCTTGGCAGAGGGCCCAGTGGTGGCAATTTTCTGGGATCTATTTGGAGGTGGAGTTGGGAGCCAGAAAGAGTGAGAGAACACTGGTACAGATTGAGATCGAAATAGGGCTTTCTGGGCAGCTTGTAGCGTGGGAGCTGATACCCAGGTCTCACTGGCGCTTGCTTTTGTGTGGCTTTGAAGGATTCTTTGAGCCCTGGTGCACTTGCTGGCAGAGATCGGTCCTCTCCTCTCGGCTGGGAACCTCCCAGGACCACCAGCAAAGAGAAGGAAGTCCTCTCTCTGTTCGCCTTGGAAGTCTGGCATGGCGACTCTGTGGACAATGGTAGCTGGTGCTCAATGGCAACTTCCCAGGAATAGGCAGGATTCTTCTAACAGAGGCCCCAGGGACTCTTATCCAATGTCCTTGATAAAGCATTACATCCTCTCCACCAGGAGAGGGTCAAAATGGAGGTGTGATGCCTGGATCCCTCCTCAAGAAAGAACTGGCCACCTCTATTAGTCCATTTTTATACTGCTATGAAGAAATATCCAAGACTAGGTAATTTGAGGGAGAGGTTTAACGGACTCACAGTTCCACACGGCTGGGGAGGCCGCATAATCATGCCAGAAGACAAAGGAGAAGAAAAGGTACATCTTACATAGTGGCAGGCAAGAGAGCATGTGCAGAGGAGCTGTCCTTTATAAAACCATCAGATCTTGTGAGACTTACTCACTATCATAAAAACAGCACTGGAAAACCTGTCCTCATAATTCAATGAAGTCCCACCAGGTTCCTCCCACGACACAGAGGGATTATGGGAGTTACAATTCAAGATGAGATCTGGGTGGGCACACAGCCAAACCATATCATCACCCTTTCTTTAACTGCCTTTAAAAAGTCTCTGGTTTTAAGATGGGACTTTTACCCAGATCGCCAGAACTGGGGTAGAAGAAATGTGGATTTTGGTATTTGATTTTGGTTTGAAGTACCCAGTTCCACCAGTTTACAGTGGGATAGAGGGATGACGTGGAAACTAGGGGGATACTCTGGTGTTGGAGTGAAGCGCTTTACAGCCATGGTATCAATGAATCCTCACAGCACAACTACCCAGTGCTTTATAGAAACTGAGGCCAAGAAAGAAATATTTATCGTGTCAACTCTCCCCTGAGCAATACAGTAGGTTGCTCATCTCATGTGTTAAACAACCCTGTTAGATGGCTGTTATTATTCATTTCCATTTTATAGATGAGGAAGCTAGAGTTCTGAGCAGTCAAGGAACAGACCCAAGGTTTATAAAACCAGGAAGTGGTACTCCTGGGATTCAAACTCAAGAATCAGATTCTTTCAATTCTGCTGCTCTCTCAAGGTGGGGACTCCCTACAGCATATGTTCTGGGCTAAACTATAAAGGCCCAGATTCCATGTGAAAGGACAGGGAACATTTTCCCACTCTGGATGAAGGTATAAATGGACAGGAAGTTCTTTTTTTTTTTTTGATGGAGTCTCGCTCTGTCGCCCAGACTGGAGTGCAGTGGCATGATCTCAGCTCACTGCAACTTCTGCCTCCCAGGTTCAAGCGATTCTCCTACCTCAGCCTCCTGAGTAGCTGGGACTACAGGAACGCGCCACCATGCCCAGCTAATTTTTGTATTTTTAGTAAAGACAGGGTTTCACCATGTGGGCCAGGATGGTCTTCATCTCCTGACCTCGTGATCCACCCACCTCAGCCTCCCAAAGTGCTGGGATTACAGGCGTGAGCCACCGTGCCTGGCCGACAGGAAGTTCTTTGTTAACATGTTTCAAAAGTCAAGTGGTAAAACTTCCCAGCCACCATCTGGGTGGGAAAAGCCTTGCCCTCCCACGCCGTCCATGGCAACCGGAACTGAGCAAAGCCAGCAAGTCGATGGCAAACACATCCTTAACCTCCTCCCAACCCACACACACCCTGAACCATGAGATTTGCAACTGCCAAGGGCCTCGCCTTGGCTAGAAACCAGCCCAGCATCATGATCCAGGCCTCAGAGGCTAAACCCCTGGGTAGGAAAAAAATCCTGCCCTTTACAAGTTCGTTCCTTTCTCAGTTTTATTAACCAGAAGGCTGAGAGCTGACTCTGGGTTTGCAATACCAGTTACCAGCTGGTGGAATCAGAGAGCAAAGCCCTTTCTCCTGGAACCAGCCTGAAGGCCACGCCAAGCCACCAGATGGGCAGTTAAATCTTTTAAACAGCTGCTGTCTACGGCTATGCCACTACTGGAGTTGTAAGTTGATTTTATAGGGATTGTAGGCAAACAGAGCCCTTCAGACTGAAATCAAAATGACCATCTTACAAAAGCTGGTTCAACTTCCCAGCATCTTAGGAGTGTAGCTGCTCCTTGGAGTTTAGCTTGGGGAACCCTAGGCTCTTTTATACTCTGGGGCCAGAATGAAGAACTGTTGCCAGTAAGAGAGAATTGCGCAGCAATGACAACATGCATGGATTGAACGCTTACCATGTGTTTAGCAGGTGTTGTCTCATTTAATCCTCATGACAACCGTGTAAGTAGGCAATATTTGATCCATTCAATAGATGGGTATTTTAAGGCTTAGAGGTGTTAAGGATTCAACCCAGAATTACACACCTGGAAATTGGTAGAGAGGGAATTTGAATCAAGGTATTCCTAATGATAAAACCTAGGCCTTTACCTTTGGGGATATTTCCCCACTCATAGTGATTCCCATCCATCTGTGGAACAATACCCACCCTTGGAACAAATAATCATAAAATAAATGAGTAACTCAAATAGAAAAAAGGGTCTAAGGCTCAGTGCTCAGTAACACATGGCTACACAGCCTCCTCGGTCTTGTGACTCCACATTCCATGTGCTGCCTCAGTTTCCCCAGCTATAAAATGAGGATGGTAAGATTATCCCTTCATTGGGTTATGTTGAGAAGTGATAAGATAATAAATGTAAAATGCTTAGCATGAAGCTTGACCTATATTTAAGAATACAATCAACGTTGGCTCTTCTTATTATTTGTCTTATTACCATTATCTATAAAAGGATATAGGGCATCCCTTTGTTCTGTTCCCTTAAGACCATTTCAGTGCATGGGTCATGTCTGTACTGGGAAGAAAAATGTCTGAGAGTTCTGCCTCGCTTTGTTTTTAGGAGCCAAACTAGTCCCCTCTTTCTTTCACCATATTGGTAGAAAGTTCATAACATTCAAACCAGATCCTGTTTAACCTTTTGCCCAACATAGCTTTACCTACTTCAAACCCCTTTGGCTCTCTGAGGCCTGGCTTCCTTCAGGCTCAGGCTGTAAATGTTTGACTTTGATTTGAGATACATGACAATAAATTAGGGGACATTTATCAAAGCTGCTTTTTGCATAAATTACTGCATTATACAAATACACTTAGCAAGATCCTGCTTCTTTGATGTTGGGAGCAAAGATTTATGTGCAATGGAGTTTTTATTTATCTGCCCTGTTCACCTCTACAAGAGCTGGACATATTCCTCAATTAGTTCCATACTTCTTGAAATGACATGTATCTCTTGCAACTTGAGTAGAAGGAACAAAGACACTTAAACGCCATCTGAGTGGCCGTTTTAAGGAGAGGAGAAGCATTATCTGACCGAGAGTGTCTCTGAACTCTTTCTCCTGAGAGAGGATTGAAAGGCATTCAAAAATCTGTTGCTCTGGAATTCTCCCCCACCATTTAGAGGAAGGCATTTACTCCTTAACATTATTTATTATTATTATTCTCATCATTACCATCATCATTATTAAGAGGGCCACAGAAACATAAGTATCTATTTCCAAATTCAAGTAGGTTAAGCAATACAGAGATCTCCTTCTTGTGGTCTTCTGGTTTCTGACCCACTGAGTAAATTTCATGGAGTAAAGGTCTGTGTGGCCTGGGGAATGGGCCAAGATTTTTAGGTTCATTGGCCATGAAACTTTTTTCATGCATTCACTAAGGTGATTACCCTAAAATTACCTTTTTTTCCTAAAGAAGAACATTTTGAAAAGGAAAATTACCAACTCCTGTTGCAGTTATTTCTCAAAAGATGATGCAGTTGTCAGAACACAGGGCTTGAAGTAGAGACGTGGTCATGGCCCGGAAGTGTAGCAGCCTGAATGGAGCGGGACAGCCCCTTCCGTGTAGCTCCTGCCCGTTTTCAGAAATGGGCTCCAGGGTTGCTCCTAGTGGAATTCTAGGAATACCATATGGGTAACCCTCTGTCCCTCAGACAGCAGCCACCACTCTGAAGACAGGGAAGATGAGACAGAGACCTGGGGCGAGAAAGCTTCATGAGTGTCACCCCATGCAGACAGGAGGAAGTCTCTTAGGCTCTGTGCTACAGTGCACGCAGACAGGCTGGAAGACAGGGACCCACACCAGCAGCCAGTGATGGGAAGCACTGTCCCCACGCTGACAGCTGTGACTCATGCCCAAGGCAGCCCACTCTGGCGCTAGAAATCAGGGGGAAAAGCAGTTCTCTACCTTAGCAGCAAAACTACACCTCCATCCTTCCCTCAAGCTGCTGGAGAACATTCCTCCCCTTACCTCATTTACCACTTACCTCATTTGCAGCCCAGCATCTTATCCTTATTCTCAGTGGAGTCATCCATAGTCCCTGAAGCCCCTACAATGTGTAGACAAAGCAGAGGACACGAGTTAAAAAGGCCCAACTTAGGGAAGGATTTGGCTGAGTGAAGATGAGAAGAAATGGCCCTTCAAAATGGAGAGAGAGTCAGGTAGAGGAGGCAGAGTTATTTAGGAATAATAATGCTATTATAGTAATGTTTGCATTTATTGAGCACCTATTCTAGCCATGCACTAATGTACTGTGTCACCTAACTCTCCCACTACCTAAGGGATTGAGACTGTTGTTGGCTCCATCTTACAGATGAGCAAACTGAGGTTCCAAGAGATCACGTAGCTTTCCCTATGTTACTCAACTTGTAAACTGCAGAGCTGGGATGCAAACCTAGTCTGACTGCAGATATTCCTACTGGAGAAAAACCAGCAAGGCTAGAGTGGCTGTGTGGGCACTGGGATCAGCAGCAGCACACGTTCGTTACTAGGCAGCTGCACAAACACACAGCATAAAAGGGCATCCATAGAGGCATAATTCCAGTCCCGCTCTCTGCAGGATCACAGCACCTGGTGGGAGAAATGATAGCAAAAGGCAGAGTTTGGGTTTCTAATTAGGAAGGACTTAAACACCCTATTAAAGAATTTGTGAAACTTCATGAGAAACAATGGCCATGCAAGAGGGGCCTAAGACTTCCTGGCCACACCTATCTGCAGGCAGCACTTGAATGGTCTCCCTTGCCAAAGAGTCTGCTTATGCAGTGACCTTGCGCTGACCATGCAAAATAATAAAAACAGAAAGGCCCTTCCTATGTGTCTGGGAATCACCTCAAGGTTGGCTATTCCCCTATGCCGCAGACTCCACACCACCCTATGTCCAACCACGAGGCCTCCACCTCAAGGGTATTCAGTTGAAAGTCACTGCTAACTCTTTCAGACACTGGACAGAAACACCCTCCCATCCCAGTCCGCCACACAATTGGTGAAGAGAGTGGAGGTCAGAGAATTCACGATAATTTATTGAGTATTTTGGCGGAAATGCACAAAAAGTGTATTTCGAACTCTAGACTTTGTAGAATTCTATTCTTCCCATAATAGCTATCTGACTTTGGACAGTTTTCCTACCTTTCCACTCCTTTCCACATCCAAAAAAGGTGAATTACACTACATTTCCTATAAAGCTCTTGTAAAGATTAAAAAGCTCTTGCTCAGGGCAAAGCAAATCTTGCCCAGTGCCTGATACATACTAGGTGCTCAGGTTAAGCTAACATCATTCTCCCCAAGTCTATTCCAACTGGCAAGTCTTGTTCTTTGATGAAGACACATTTTTAAGTAAACTTTATTTTTAGATTTGCAGAGTTATCATGAAGATAGTGAGGCAGAAGAATAGGGTCTGGAGGTAGGGAGCCTAACACTGTTTCACGCTGACTTCCTAGAACTAAATTGAAAGGAAAACTCCAACTTTCCCTGACTAAGTAACAAAAGGATTAGAGGCTACTGATTCCGATACTGATTGCAGGCCACCACTTCACTTACATGAGGTAAGCCCCATGGCCAAGGGGTATTTGGACCCAAGAAGATTCTGTACATGGGGCCCTTGAGCTGCTGCTCAGCCCATTCCCACAGTGTGAAAGCCCATTCCCACTTTCACTTTCAAGAAATCTCTGCTTTCATTGCTTCATTCTTTCCTTTCTTTGCTGTGCATTTTGTCCAATTCTTTGTTCAAAACACCAAGAACCTGGACAACTTGCAGTCCAGACCATCTACCAGTAATGACAGTATAGAGAATTCCTACATATTCTATACCCAGTTTCCCTGTTATTAACACTTTAACATTACTATGGTACACGTGTCATAATTAATAAGCCAATAGTAATACATTATTATTAACTAATGTCATTTTTCTGTTTCAGGATCCCATCCAGGACCCCACATGGCATTTGGTCCTCATGTCTCCTTGGGCTCCTCTGAGTTGTGACCGTTTCTCAGGCCTTCCTTGTTTTTGATGACCTTGGCAATTTTGAAGAGGACCAGTCATGTTTGTGCAGAATGTCTCTCAACTGAAATTTTTCTGATATTTTTCTCATGGTTAGAGTGGGATGATGTGTTTTGGGGAGGAGGATGACAGAGATAAAGTGTCATTCCCATCACATCATATCAAGGGACCACACTGCCAACATGACTTACCACTGTTGATGTTGACCTTGATCATCTGGCTCAAGTACCATGGTGAAGTGATTCTTTCTTTTCTCACTTTTCACACAGTGCTCTTTGGAAGAAAGTTACTATGTGCAGCCCACACTTAAGGAGTGGAGAATTGTCCTCAACTTCTTTAAGTGCAGGGTATCTACATAAATTATTTTGCATACTTCTGCACAGAAGATTGATGTATGTATTCTTCCCCATTGATTTATTTACCCAACTGTTTATTTATATCATCATTAACTTGTGGGTATTTATTTTATTCTTTACGTTATAACCCAATGCTACTTTATTGTATTGCTCAAATTGCTCTAGCTCTGGCCATTGGGAGCTTTTTGCTATATCTCTCGGACATAGTCCCATCACTGGGGGTTTGGTCTGATGGCTTGATTTGGGTTTGGTTTTGTCTTGCTTTTAGGACTTTCTTGCTTTCTAGCACTATAAGATGCTTCCAACTTATAGATTTGTTGCCCCAGATCTAGAATCCTAGAATCCGCCATTTTGCTAAAGCCTGATTCCATTTATTGGAGAATGGTATTAGAAACCAAGATCAGGGAACTAGACATGGACATTACAACTAGATATGGGTATCACTACTTCTAAGCCCTTTCAGCTGGCAGTGCAACAAGACATAGGTATGTATACTAACCTATGAATACACACATATGTATAAAAATGTCTACATGTAAATATGTTTCCATATCAAGCTAAACATGAGTCCACTGTGATGTCTCTAACTGTAAACCATTACTATATGGCTTTATTTTAACCTCAGACCCGTGTCTGTAACCAACCACTCCAACCATGAAAATCTTGGCTCCCACCCTCTGCCATTGTTTACTTAGTAGTTCTGCTCCAATGCACATGTCTAGTAATTTCCAAATTGCTAACCTCTCCCTTTGTAGGAAACAACTATATCAACTAGAGTACAGTGCTTATGTATGTTTCCCTTGTCTTATAGACTCCCCTCATTTTCAGTTACTTAAGCCAGCATCTTATTCTCCCATCTATTTCAGTGAAGTTGGTTTATACATTTGTAATATAGTTTGGTTCCTTTGTCACATTCGGCACTCCATCTTGGGATTCCCCAACCTCTTAAGTTATTATTTTTTAATTTGCAGACATTAAGGTTTACTCTTTGCCCTGTAAAGTTCTGTGGGTTTTGACAAATGTGTCATATTCATTATTACAATGCAATACAGAATAGTTTCCCTCACCTAAAAAATCTACTGTGCTTCATCTCATCAATCATCCCCCTGCCTCACCATGAATCCCTGGCAACCACTGATCTTTTTACTGTCTCTATTATTTTTACCTTTTCCAGAATGTCATACAGGTGAAATCACACAATATGTAGCTTCTTCAGATTGACTTTTTCTCATTTTGCGTTGTCTTTTTGAAGCTTGCTAATTCATTTATTTTTATTACCAAAAACAATAAAACTGTGGTATGAGCATGCCACAATTAATTTATTCATTCACCTATTGAAGGACATACTGGTTGCTTTCAGTTTTGGGTAATTATGAATAAAGCTACTATAAACATTCGCATGAAGGTTTTTGTGTAGCTGTGTCTTCAAGTCATTGGGAAAATCCCTAGGGGTTGAACGGCTGGATCATATAGTCAGATTAGGTTTAGCTTAATAAGAAACTACCAGGCCAGGTGCAGTGACTCATACCTGTAATCCCAGTACTTTGAGAGGTCAAGGCAGGAGGATTTCTTGGGGCCAGGAGTTCAAAACCAGCCTGGGCAACAAAAGGAGATCTTAGCTCTACAAAAAATCAAAAAAAGTTAGCCAGGCTTATTGGTTAGCCACACACCTGTGGTTCCAGCTACGCTTGAGGCTGAGGCAGGAGGATGGCTTGAGCCCAGGAGGTCAAGGCTATGTGAGCCATGTTTGTACCACTGCACTCCAGCCTGGGTGACAGAGCAAGACACTGTCTCAAAAAAAAAAAAAAAAAACAAAAAAAAAAAACCTACCAAAATGTCTTCCAAAGTGATTGCACTGTTTGCATTCCCACTAGCAATGAATAAGAGTTCCTGTTGCTGCATAACCAGCAGTTGGTATCATCAGTTTTTGGATTTTACTCCTCCTCATAGATGTGTAGTGGTGTCTCATTGTTATTTTAATTTGCAATTCCTTAATGACACATGATGCCAAGTATTTTTTCTTACTCCTATTTGCCATCTGCATCTCTTTTTTTAGTAAGGTATTTGTTCAAACCTTTTGCCCATTTTTAAATTGAGTCATTATGTTTTCTCACGGTTCAATTTTAAGAGTGCTTTGTATATTTTTAATAAATTATTTTTTTCTTATCTCTGTCATACTTTTGGGGCCAGCTCCATTTGTGGTGTCCCACCTCCCTGCATCTGAATCATTCTGAGTTTAGAATACATGAAATGTTTCATGTCCCCAACCTTACATACCAAAGCTCAGAGAATTAAAAAGGAGCAGTTTCCCAGCTGTGATCACCACTTAGCTGCCTCAGAGTCCTGGCTGAGCCTGAAAAAGCTCAGTCAGACTGAGCCCACCCCTTTTGAACATCCCCAAGGCCCCCAGTAAACTTCAGAAATTGCCCATGTACCTCATGAGATGATATGCGTTGGGGAGCTCCCCTCATCCTCATCCCAGAGCTGCCTCAGCAACAATTTCAAAGCAATGCACCCAAAGGCTATCATGTTTTAAGCTGCAAGTGTCCTTGAAGACCATTTAGTTCATTTTACAAATGAACAAACTGAGGTTCAGCTCGTAGATGTTACTAGGCGTTGCATCAGATGAAGGCAAACAGATTTTCATATATTTACGATTAATCACAGTTAAACTCTTCAATTCTTTGCTGTTCAAAATGAAAAAATATCAGCATCCCATCGGAGCATATGAGAAATGCAAACTCTTAGCCCCCAGTTCATACCTGTTGAATCAGAACTTGCATTGGAAGAAATGCCCCCTCCACAGTTTATTTGAATGTTCACTGAAGTTTAGGAACTTTGTCTTAAGTCAGTGGTTTCTCAAATCATTATCGAGTATTTACTACAAGTTTTTCCCACCTGTGGCCCATGGGCTGCATGTGGCCTGAGATGGCTTTGAATGTGGCCCAACACAAATTCGTAAACTTTCGTAAAACATTTTGAGATTTTTTGTGTGTGATTGTTTTTTTCTTGTTTTCAGCTCGAGAGCTCTCATTAGTGTTAATGTATTTTATGTGTGGCCCAAGACAATTCTACTTCCAGTGTGGCCCAGGGCAGCCAAAAGGCCAAAAGATTGGACGCCCCTCATCTACTACATGGCAGGCATTGTGCTGAGCATTAGGGATTCATCACAAGACAGATAATCGCACCTGATCTCATGGAGTTAGTCTTGAGTGGACACCGACATCCACAAATTACTTCTCAAGTAACTGGTTCCTTGGCTACATTTGTGATTTACACCATAACAAAAGAGTGTATTTGAGAATCAGAGACCTGGAGGATGGATGGGTAGGCTAAGCCTAGGCTAAAGACAGCATGGAGGATGAATCATGTGCATGGCGAATCATGAAGAAAAGAGAGCGTAATGGCAAAGATTCCCAAGGATTTTTGATCCTGGCATCCTGCAGAGCATTGCATAGCACTGATGTTCTGCAGAGCAACACCCTTTAAAAAGCACTGCCCTAGAAGTTACCTGACCCTCCCCAAGACCTAAAAGGATGGTGGAGTGGGAGCTCAAACCCAGTTCTTCTGTTTCCTAAAACTAAGGCCTTTTCGTCACACCAGGCGACCCTGTCCGAGTCACTGAGAGGACCCCAGGATGACAGAGACTGAGGCCCTGGGCATCCGGTTGGCTGCCAGCCAGGCTGGACACACATGCGAGTTATTTTCATGGGGCAGCAAATTCTGGAAAATATGTGGTTTAGAAGCAACATAATTATCATCCTCTAAAATTAGGCTCATAGTCTAAACAACCCCAAGTCTTCCTTCTGCAAAAAAACAAACAATCGCAGGCAGGAAGCCTGCAGTGATGCATGTCATGTTGGCCAACAGGCCTGCTAGTCTCCCTGCTGAGCTGAAAAGGCAAACACCATGCAAAAATGTAAATATTATATTATTTTTCAAATACCACCTTTTCCATTCTCGCCCCAGCTGGCTCTGTCTGTCCACCTCGGCGCCCTCTGGAGACCCCACTCCACCCCCGCAAGCTTTGGCCGCAAAAGACATAGATGCAGTTTTTCAGAAGCCATTATCTAAACTGCTGATGTAATAAGGCCCTAGTATATGAAATTCACTTAATAACTCACGCGTAGTTATTTATTGTGAACCTGGGTGCATTCTCCTTGATTCCATTTCCCAGCGAAATATAAGTGCAGCTTTCATCATGAGCGCCTGAATTTATGGCAAACAGACCAAGTGACATTAAGAAAGCCGCACAATCCCTTCATTCAGTCTTTAATAAGGAAGCCAAGGAAAAATTATCCTAGCTGGTTTGCGGGTGACAGCACAAGAACTTTCTGGAGTCAGAAAGTTAGCACTGCGCCTCCTTGTCAGCCCATTAAAAAGCAAAGCTGGCATGGCATGATATTAGAACCATGTGTGAGAAGGAATTTCTCCTCTGGTAAGACATTCCAAATACTGTCTCCGAGCCAAAGACTTTGGTGTTAGACTAATTTAAGCAGCATGTTGAAATCAGCGCTCAGGACTTTGATCATACGGAGATCGTTTGTTACAAATTGAACTAACCCAGTCTCTATTTCTGGCGGATCAGAACTTTGGATTTGTTGAATTAAATGCCTCATTTAGTGCCGTTTGCACATGAAAAGGAACGCTACACTCAAGAATCTGATAGTGAATTTTTCACCTAACCAACAGGTCTACTTTTTTATTACTTTTAAACCTAATCCATACTCGGTCCACACTGTTCCTAATAACCCCAGGGCTGTTCAGAGTGAAGTTTTAAATCAACTTCCATGTTACTGAGGGTTGGCGGGGGGTGGGCGTCGAGGGGAGGTGGCAGAGTAACAGGGATTTCTGAACCATCCTTGAATTATCAAACCATGTAATAACATATTGAAACCCAGTACCAAAATAACAGAAAAAAGAAAAGAAAAGAAAAGAAAAATAAATTAGTCCTCGTTGTTATTTACTGTCTAAATAACCCAGTTTCCTTTCATGACAACTGTGGGCTAAAAGAGCAAAATGATTTTGCAGACCTGTGATTTTTGTGCTGTTGCCTGTCTGGTCCCGTTGAAACTATTGAGAGAAGAGGGTTAAAAGGGCACAAAATAGACCATTCCACATATGGCTACACTTTCTTTTCATTTTTGAAGTTATAATATCTTTAACTGTAGATAATGATATTATAAACTGTCATTTAGTGCATTTTAAGTATATTACATACATGAAACAAAGATCTAGAAGGAGCTGCAGCTGAAATCTTAACAAAAACATTGTGACTCAAATCCGCCAAGCAGGAGACAGGTATCGAGTTTGCTGAGAATGTCCCAGAGCAGATAATCACAAACACAAATTGAGACCTGACTCCTGAGCATAAATTGTGATCCCAGCCAAGGCTGGGCAATGATGATTTAATAGTAATTAACTGTTAATTATTAACACTCAGGGGTCAACAAACTGCTACTTTTGGGTAACGTTTTACTTTTGTATTACATGTTTCATCTGTAACTGTTTTTTCCCATAATTTACTTATTTTTCCCATAATTTACTTCCTGGTGGGGGTGGTAAGGGTGGTGGGGTAGTGGGGACGGTGGGGGCAGAGTGTTTGAGAACTATCTCTGCTTCAGTTGTTCAAAAACGCTGACATCTCCTCAACTAGAATAAAAATAAAAACAAAAACAAAAACAAACACCTATGTTTAGGAAGGGGATTCTTTCTTAAGCCCTGTGTGCGGTTTAATAAAAAATATTCACCTGCAGGCTTAAAAAATCCTCTTGAATGAGGACTGTCTTCATATAAAAGAAAAATAATTAATTATTAGTTTTTTTAAATGTTACTGTTATCGCATGCAGAAAAATCAACAGATGATTCCTTAGTTTTATTGGCATGAAAATGAGGTTGATTTTCTCCCCTACTTTGGTGAAAGAAAATGGTTACAAAACAGATAACGATAATAAATGTTTTATTGGCAAAAAAAGAAAGATCAAATCTTTAATGAAATCAGGATGGGCTCAGAGATGAACTCCATCTGAACTCGCCAGGATTCATGGAACTTCAATTAAAACAATTTCAGAAAGACAGCTGACAGCGAGGCGCTTGAAAGTGTAATTAAAATTGAGCAACATTTTAGCACCAGGTTTTCCAGAAGGATCCTGAAACGTGCAGTGGCCCAGGGGAGGAGGGCAGAGTGGGTGATGGTGTCTGTGGGGAGGGGTAGGGATTCTCTGCAACACAGGTAAGAAATCCCACAGATGTTATTCAGAATCCCCAGGCACCAGCTAACAATATTTATTTTTTAATCTACTATTTTCACCTCCATCCATATAAATGTAGAAAACTGGCTTCATGGCCTGTAGACTGGCATGTTTAATCTGAAAGATTCTTTCAAAAAAACAACCTTTTGTAAAGTCACGCACAAGAACTCCAGTTAGAAGATCATGAAGACCATATAATAAGACAGTTAAAAGTGTGAACTCTCGAGCCAGCAGACCTGGGTTCCAATTTTGCTTTTCCATGTGCTAGCTGTGTGACCTTAGGCAAATTCTTTAACTTCTTGAAGCCTCATTTTTGCCAGCTGTGAACTGGGACAGTGATGGCACCTTATTCTTACAGTTGCCAAGACTCTTTAACAAGATGTTCTGGGCAAAGCGCTTAATGCAGTGGCCTGGCACCTAGTTTACACCCAATAACCATGGGCAAATATTCTTATTTATTAGGGCTGAGAATTAGGAAAGTTAACTCCTGGAGTTCAGCCTCTCCTTTTAAGAGGCAAAGCCCTCTTCCAGATGTGGGAGCAGCACAGTGCAGACAAAATGGAAGTTCTTAGGTGGTGAAATATGGGGCCCCTTAGCCAAGGCTGGGGAGCTTTGTGAAAGGAACATCTTGGCTTCAGGAGTGAGGGCTCATGCTCGCCTCCTAAAGGAGCTGGAGCAGACAAATGTGCAGTGGAGGCCGGGGAACTTAGAGAGACTCCGTTCTGGCCTCCCTCGGTCAAAAAAAAAAAAAAAGGAGGCAAGAGAAAGGCAGAGAGGAACTAGGAGAATAAAGGGAGGAAGGAAATAAGGAAGGAAGGAAGGAAGGAAGGAAGGAAGGAAGGAAGGAAGGAAGGAAGGAAGGA
>NC_045450.1:39239530-39240280 GCF_002776525.5 Piliocolobus tephrosceles | reverse complement strand
GGAAGGAAGGAAGGAAGGAAGGAAGGAAGGAAGGAAGGAAGGAAGGAGAGGAAAGGAGAGAGGGAGGAAGGAGGAGGGAGGGAGGGGGAAAAGGGGAAAGGAAAGAAGTGATAGGGAAGAGGGGTAGGGAAGTGCTGGGTAGAGAAGGGTGTGGTCCCTGGCTAGGACTTCACCCTGGACCTCTGCCCACGGACCTAGGTGAGGACAGGCATTTCCGTTTTCCTGTCTAAATGTTGCATTTCCCAAAAGCACCATGGCCTGCCATGCCCTCCCGTGCCTATAAAAACTCTGAGACCCTAACAGGCAGAGACACACGCGGCTGGACGTGGAGAGGAGTGCACCTGTGGAAAAGCACACTGACAGTCGCTGGCAGGCCATTGACTGGCGAAACGACTCAGAGTTTGGCTGGGGCCGTCGGAGGAGAGCCCAGGCCACTGAGCAGCCCGACTCCAGGGAAAACTCACCTCCCTTCCGGCTCCCCCATCTGCTGAGAGCAACTTCCACTCAATAAAACCTTGCACTAATTCTCCAAGTCCACATGTGATCTGATTCTTCCAGCACGCAAAGGCAAGAAACCCCATGTTACAGAAAACCCTGTCCTTGCCATAAGGCAGGGGTCTAATTGAGCTGACTACTGTAAGTTGCCTATAGAAGGCTAAACTAAAAGAGCACCCTGTAACGCAGCGCACTGTGGCTTCAGCTGTAAATACTCGCCCCAGACACTGCCATGGGGTCAGAGCCCTATAACCT
>NC_045450.1:39196724-39239130 GCF_002776525.5 Piliocolobus tephrosceles | reverse complement strand
GGGGGAAAACGGAAGGGAGGGAAAAAAGGAAGGAAGGAAGGAAGGAAGGAAGGAAGGAAGGAAGGAAGGAAGGAAGAAAAGAAGGAAGGAAGGGAGGGAGGGAAGAAGGAAGGAACAGAGGGAAGGAGGAAGGAAGAAAGCCATCTTTAGTCCACAACAACCTAGCCTATCTCTGCTCCTTCGCTTTGGGTCCCGTGAGAGTCATATGTCTGCCACAAACCTTCCTCTGACCTGACTTGTCACGAGTGGGCTTCTGTTCCTTGGTCACCAAAAGAGCTGTCTCCACCACTGAGCAGTCATATAAAGTGTCAGGGAGGGGTTTTCTACAGCATGACCAAGGCAAAGAACCCATGTGCCCAGATACCCAGCTCCACAGAGTGCAGTGGGAAGCAGAGTTTGACACGGCACCCCTAGGATTCCTGAGAATCACCTAGAACAAACCAACAGTGGCCAAATCCAACAGCCAGCACCTGGCCTTTCTCTCTGCCCAGGTTCTGACTTACATGGATCTAAACAGAGGCTTTCTGGGTACCACCCATCTCCTGGAGAAATCTTCTCTCTGACCCCCTGCAAGTGAGTGTTGGGGTCTGACAACAGTTTCTCCAACTTTTAAGTCCCTCTTAAGTAGGAACTCCATGTTGGCTTTTGGGAACTAACTCATGATCTTAAGTTAATGCATCCCAATCTGTGAATAATAGGAAAAAAAATTAATTACATATTCTTTGGACTGCCTTCTGTGATTTTTAAAAATATGGCTGTAGCAGCAGAAGTACCTTCCAAATTATATTGGGTCCAAGTTATTAAAATGGCTTTCAATTCCCTGAGCACACGGCGATAGACAGCCAGGCAGGGGAGCTGAAACACTGGGATTCTTTCCTTTTTATTATTTTTTTAACTTATTGCAGATAAGCCACATGCAGATAACTGAGAATTGACTGTTTCCATTTCCAATTAATCTATTTCCTCTGGTGTCTGGTATTTACTCCTAGACTTCCCCTGGTTTACAGTACAAGCCAACACTCTTTTAATACTCTAAATCCATTAGACACTTTTCTTTTCCCTTGTGAACAAAGGAGAAATGTTTTCGTGCAACTTTATGGAAGCCATCAATCTCCCTGAGAGGTTTGCCACGCTCAACAGAATCTGCATTATAACTTATGCAAAACAGAGGACGGCAGGCATGGGGGGAAATCCCAGTTTCTTTGAGCAGTAGCAATGCATTAAAGAAAACATGCATTTCTGCTGAAATTCATATTGGTAAATGGATTTCCCATCTGAAACATTGTTTTTCACTAAGAGAAGCTTTTAATCCCCTTAAGTTCCTTTCTAATCTGCCTTGGAAGTGCTTGTCTCAGGAATATAACAGTGATGATATAACAGATTTAATTTATTAGAACGAGACAGCAGCCAGCCAGCAGAGTACACAGAGTGCGTGCCCGCCGGCAGAGTGGGGCCGTCATTCCTGGGTGGAAAAATCCTGTCCGGTCTCCTCCTGAATCCAGCCCCAACTGCACCACCACAATACCCAAGTTCAGATAGCAGCTCCCTGGGCTCTCTCTAGAGCAAACACCTGGCTTCACGAGGTTGAGGTTAAGCCCTTTATTCTCTAAAGGCCAGAAGAGAGCTGAGGAAGGCGGGACCTCAAATGATCATCCCTGTCCCCTGCCTGCTCCCACTGTTTCATCATCTGGATAATAGACCACAGGGTGGGAGTTGAGACCACTCAGCCTGTGGAGTCCATTGCCTCAAAAACTTGGTGAGGGATCTCCTGGTCTGACGGGCCACTTGGGGTGGCAAATGGCCCCCGTAGGCCAAGAGTTGGAAGGAGAGGAGACGCAAACACCACCCTTACCATACCACATACTGTTTCCAATCGAGATGCGGAATGAAATGATACAAAAGCCAACAAGCCCTATTCAATCCAAATCTACTTGATTTCAAGAGGCAGCAAGAAATTAATCCTTTTTTATTTTGGAGATAGAGATAGAGTCTCGCTGTTGCCCAGGCTGGAGTGCAGCGGTGCGATCTCATCTCACTGCAACTTCTGCATCCTGGGTTCAAGCAATACTCCTGCTTCAGCCTCCCGAGTAGCTGGGATTACAGGTGTGCACCACCACGCCTGGCTAATTTTTGTATTTTTGGTAGAGACAGGGTTTCACCATGTTGCCCAGGCTGGTCTCAAACTCCTGACCTGAGGTGATCCGCCTGCCTTGGCCTCCCGAAGTGCTGGGATTACAGCCATAAGCCACCATGCCCGGCCAAGAAATTAACTCTTGTGGCTTATCCTGCTTCATTCTGTAATCCAACACATTCAGCATCCTGGTTGACCTGGGACAGTTCTGAGCATGCAATGGCTGAGCCTATGTGGCTGACCGGTGTCCACACCAGCACAATGGCCCCCGGCGGGCGTGTCCACACACAACTCCTTTTCCTCTTCCCCTGAACAAAAAGCTGCTCATTTACCCATTCAATCCCTGCATATTGATGTTCTCACAAGCCAGCCTTTGACTCGGGGGAATAACTCTTCTAGACCCAGGGAGAAGCATGTGACTTCAGCACAAGACCTTGGTGTCGCTTTCTAAGTTGGCGCCTCTGCTGTCATGCACAGTATCTACTCTAGTGGTTAAGAATGTAGCCTCTGGAACCAGAAAAGTTTGGGTTAGAATCCCATCCCCAGGACTTACGTAGCAGGAGACATTGGGTAAGCAAGTCAACCTCACTGAGCTGCTATTTTGTCATCTATAAAATGGAAATAGGACCATTTACTACCAGTGAGGAATAAATGATGTGGTTTTGTAAAATCCTCAGCTGAGTGCCCAGCACATAGTAAGTGTTGATTAATTATAGCTATTATTACATGCACAGATTTACCAACAGGCAAATTTACCCTTCTGTTTATTCATTCATTCTCCAAACGTTTATTGAACACCTATGATGGGCCTGGCTCTGCATTAGATACTCTGTTTTTTTGTTTTGCTTTGCTTTGTTTTGTTTTGTTTTGTTTGAGATGGAGTCTCACTTTGTCGCCCAGGCTGGAGTGCAGTGGTACAATCTCGGCTCACTGCAACCTCTGTGTCCTGGGTTCAAGCAATTCTCCTTCCTCAGTCTCCAAGTAGCTGGGATTATAGGCGTGCACCACCACTCCTGGCTAATTTTTTTATATTTTTTGTAGAGATCAGACTTTTCCATCTTGCCCAGGCTGGTCTCAACTCCTGGGCTCTCACTTTGGGAGGACAAGGTAAGGTGGGAGGGTGACTTGAGGCCAAGAGTTCGAGACCACCCTGGGCAATATAACGAGACCGCCATTTCTACAAAAAATAGGTGTAATAAGTTAGCCAGACATGATGGTGTGTGCCTGTGGTCCCAGCTACTTGAGAGGCTGGGGTGGGGGGATTACTCGAGCCCAGGAGTTAAAGACTGCAGTGAACTATGATCTTGCCACTGCACTCCAGCCTGGGAGACAGAATGAGACTCTGTCTCAAAAGTAGTAATCATCATCATCATCATCATTCTTGATGGAATGCAATTTTGCATTCATTCTTTAATTTGAATTTTATATGCCATCCCTAAAAAAACACACAGTAAATATTTAGAGCAGATATTATTATCCCACTTTACAGAGGAGTGGACTGATGCAGTAAGACTAGAAAGCAAGTGGCAATGCTCAAGACAGCAGGGTGTGGGATCTGAGACAAGCCTCCACCCAGACTTTTCCTTGAGTTGGATTTCCCAGAAAATGAGGATCCTGAAACTGGACAATGTAGAACACAGTAACACAAAACCCACGTGTACATGACCCCCACAGCCTCAGGACATACCCCATCCCGCGGCAAGTGTGTACTTAGGTAGGAAACCATATCCCACACTCAGTGGGAGCCGGAGGTCGGCTGTCTTGAGATGCTGAGAAGGAGGTCAGGAAGAAAAAGAGGCTCTGGAACTTGATGCTTATTAAAAGCACTTGCTCACAAGCTGTGTTCAGGCCCACATGGTGCCCAAAGCCTGGAACCTCGGCCACAGCAGGGGTCAGTGCCCCGTCCTGACAGGCATGAGCTGGGGAGTCTGGGCTGAAGACGGATGGGGGCGCGAAACATGCCCGTGACAGCAGTAATCCACACGACCCAGGGAGGCAGGCTGGTATTTTGGCCACTTCCCCAACACTTCTTATGTGGGGAGGGAATTTTCATCATTTCAGACATAAATAATTCCAGGAACAGTGTCGAGATCAGACACATCAAAACTAACCACTCCCGGCAACACAAAGCCTCCTACTACTGGGCTAGATTTATTTCTCGGTTTCAGAGCTGCCTAGGGCAGGGCTCCAACGGGCATTGAAACTTGCCTGGCACTTCTATGCTGGGTCCTTGGTGAAGTCCCTGTCCCGCTCAGCAAGACGCTCGCCTCATGCCTTCTCTTCCCTCCTCAGATTTTGTGTCACTTCCTCTCCCCTCACCCTGGGCTGACAACCCTGCTTCATTCTTTATGGAAGGACTGGAAGTGATCGGATTCATACTCTCTCATTTGCCACAAACTTGCCCACACCTGTGCCCCTCTCTCCTTTATCCCTCTGGATATAGTGAAAGACATGTTCTTCCTCCCACTATGGGCTACCCTCCACTTGTATCTGGAAACTTCTCCCCTTCTACTAGTCTCCACCTTTCCAGTTACACACTCACATCAACAACTCCCTCTGTGCTGGATCCTTCTCACCAGCAATCACACATACTTCAGTATCTCCCATCTCAAGAAACCAAACCAAAACAAAACATATCCCTTGATCCCTCATCTTTCCCCAGTTAAGTCCTGTTTTGCTATTTGCCATCTTGGCAAAATATCTCACAAGTGTCTCCAAGCCCTGCCTCTCTTTCTTCAACCAAATCCAACTTGGCTTCCTCACCATGCCATGGAAACTGTTCTCGTCAAGCTTATTAATGAACTCCATTTCCTCAGGTACAAGAGAATCTTTCTTCTCTGTGTTCTCAGGGGACCCCTTGTTCCCTTTTGAGGCATCTCTTCTCCTTGTTTCTGCTTTCCTGCCCTCTCCTCCCTCTGGTTTCTGCTTCTTGGTCTCTCACTGACCGTCCTTGCCCCGACATTCTAGACGTGGGGGTGCCCTGGGTTTAATCCTCAGCCCTCTTCTCACTCTTGTTTCATTTTCTCTTTAGGTGAGTTCCTTCATTCCCATGGTTTTAAATACCATCTATATACTACTGACTTTCAAATTATAGCCCCAGCCCAGAAGGATCCTTAGAGCTCCAACTTGTATATCTGGTTGCCTTCTTGACATCTCCTCTTGGGTGTCTAACAGGCCTCTCAACTTGACATTTCCATGACTAGGCCGTTCACAGAGCAAGAAATACAACAGGCTTTTTAGACGTGCTGAAGGTGTTCAGCCTCACTGAGAGTCAATAAAATGCAAATGAAAACAAAAGTGAGATACTTTTCACCAATCAGTGTAGCCAGGAGAGATCAAAACATTTCAGACACACTGCTGGTAAGTATTGGAGGTAAAAGGTGCCTTTGTAAATCAGTGGGGAATATAAATACGTAAAATCCTTTTGTAGAGCAAATTGTCAATGCCTATTAAAATGAAAAACACACATCCTCTCTGACCCAGCAATTCTGCATCTAAGAATTTCTCTTATCTATCTATCTGTAGATAGATATCTCCAATTAATGTTTAATAAATTATTTCCAATAATATTTGTCAAATATATATGATATCATATATATGATATAATGTATGATATATATATATAATATATAGTGTCACACATCTGCAAATCAATGTTGAAATCATTCAGGAAACCACCAAATACCAGCAATAGATGGGTGGCATAAGTGAAAATGCAGTTTCACAGAGGAATACCATTTAACTGTTAAAAGAATGGAAGAAAACTTTACCAGCTAGTACAGGAAATTTTCCAGGGTATTACGTTAAATGAAAAACTGAAAGTGCAGAAGGTTGTATGTAATATGGTATTACTGGTTTTTAAATGAAGGATAATAGAGACAGAGATACTGACACATAAATGTTTAGGTAAATAAAAAATACTCCTGGAAGGAGACACATAAAATTTGTGAAGGGGAGGGCAATAAGACTAGGAAACCAGTGTCCCAGGGAATTAGGAATCTTTTCCCGTATACTGTTTTGTGCTGTTAGATTTTAAAAAATGCCATTCCTTACATTTTAAATTTTAAAATAAACTTATTTTTCATATCCTGGTTCCTTCTCATCTTTCAGTACTCAGTTGAAATGCAAAGTCTTCGGCACAGCCTTCCTGGAGGACTTTATGCCAATCACCCTTGTTTTTCCTCTCCCCCTGCAGAGTAGCCCCCCTTTTAAGCTATTGCTTTTTAAGACTGAGTCTCACTTTGTCGCCCTGGCTGGAGTGCAGTGGCATGATCTCAGCTCACTGCAACCTCTGCCTCCCAGGTTCAAGCGATTCTTACGCCTCAGCCTCCAGAGTAGCTGGATTACAGGCACCCACCACCACACCTGGCTAATATTTTTTGCATTTTTAGTAGAGACGGGGTTTCGCCATGTTGGCCAGGCTGCTCTTGAACTCCTGGCCGCAGGCAATCCACCCGCCTCAGCTCCCCAAAGTGTTGGGATTACAGGCGTGAGACACTGAAGCAGGCCTTCAGCTATTTTAAATATTGGAATTTCAAGGAAGATTTCATTCAAGTAAGATCTCCCCCAAAGAGGCTTCCCCGTGCACCCCATCCACAGTAATGCACTCCCCGCAGTCATTCTCACATCCTTTCCCCAGCTTCTTTCTTTTCAATGCATGTGTCACCACCTGACTTACTATATAGTTTTTCATTTGTTTATCGTTGGCTTTCCCTCATTAGAACGTAAGATTCAGAAGAGCAGAAATCCTGTCCATCTTGTTCACAGCTCTGTCCCCTGTGGCTAGACTAGTGCTTGGCAAACTGCAGATGCTCATTCAATATTTGTGGAATGAATGAGTAGGTTCTCCTGCTAAGGAAAATAAATAAATAAAAAGACATTTTAAAGGCCACAGATCTAGAAAAGAAAATATCTAAAGCCACCAGTTTAGTGCTGGGTCTAAAATCCATGGTTGGAGCCGGGCGTGGTGGCTCGTGCCTATAATCGCAGCACTTTGGGTGGCCAAGGTGGGTGGATCCCTTAAGGTCAGGAGTTCAAAACTAGCCTGGCCAAAACATGGTGAAATCTCGTCTCTACTAAAAATACAAAAAATGGCCAGGCCCGGTGGCTCATACCTGTAATCCCAGCACTTTGGGAGGCCAAGGTGAGTGGATCACGAGGTCAGGAGTTCAAGACTAGCCTGGCCAAGATGGTGAAACCCCGACTCCATTAAAAATACAAAAAATTAGCCGGGCGTGGTGGCGTGCACCTGTAATCCCAGCTACTCTGGAGGCTGAGGCAGAGAATTGCTTAAACCTATAGGGGCAGAGGATGCAGTGAGCTGAGATCATGCCACTGCACTCCAGCCTGGGCAACAGAGCGAGACTCTGTCTCAAAAAAAAAAAAGAAAAAAGAAAAAGAAAAAAATACAAAAAATTAGCTGGGCATGGTGGCTCATGCCTGTAGTCCCAGCTACTCAGGTGGCTGAGGCATGAGAATCGCTTGAACCCAGGAGGCGGAGGTTGCAGTGAGCCAAGATTGTGCCACTGCATTCCAGCCTGGGCAACAGAGTTAGCATCTGTCTCAAGAAAAAATAAATAGAATAAAATCCATGGTTGGGTCATACCAGCACCACGCTGTGATTTGTGTTGATGTCAGTTATTTTTGTTTTTGTTTGTTTGTTTGTTTGTTTTTCACAGGGTTTTGCTCTATCGTCCGGGCTGCAGTGCACTGGCTTGATCTCAGCTCACTGCAGCCTCTATTTCCAGCAATCCTCAGGCTCAAGCAATCCTCCCACCTCAGCCTCCTGAGTAGCTGGGACCAGAGGCGTATGCCAGGGTGCCCAGCTAATTTTTGTATGTTTTGTAGAGACAGGGTTTTGCCACGCTGCTCAGGCTACTCTTGAATTCCTGGGCTCAAGCAATTCTCCCGCCTCAGCCTCCCAAAATGCTGGGGTTACAGATGTGAGTCACCACACCAGGTCAAATGTCAGTTTGCAAAGCAAAGGGCCTGGAGTAGTAACATCACATCAAGTGGCGAAGGGAGGATGAAGAAGATGGGAGGGGGGGACTCTGCAGGAAAAGCCCAGAAGTATGGAGTGGCAGAAGAAATAACACTGCAGAAAACAGAGGCAGGCAGGAGGGTCCTTAGCAGCTTCCCTGAAGGAAGCGATTTTCCTGGACAGCATCCCCTGTTTACAGGAGAAACGGGGCTGGAGAGAAAAGAGGAACCAGGAAAAACAAAGGGAGGCCCCTGGCCTTCATGTTATCTTGAGGGAGCTGAGTCCCAGCTTCTGATGGATGACACACAAGGTGTCAGAGCAGATAACTGCCAAGGGAGGGAGGGAATGAATCATTAAATTACTTGAAATCCCAGCACTCTGGCTAAAGGCAGGAAAGCGGTGAGTCAGGAAGGTGCTGGGAATCAGCGATTTTAGTGCAAGGGCTGGAGCATGACAGCGGCCTGGGGAGTGTGTCAGGGACCCAGACCTCCAGGTGCCCTACTCCAGACCTATCCACCTTGGCACCCAGCTCTTCCCAAAGAAAAAGCCCTCTGCCCCTCTTTGCCAGGGAAGGTTTGGGGGCAACACGGTGGCTGGAGCCTCCCACCGACTTCAGAAAACCGTGTTCTCAACCCTGAAGCTCCTGCACCAGCATCGATCCTGCTGGGGCCTCTCGGAACCTCAGGAAACCTCATGTTTTCTAAATTGTACTTTTATGCTCAGCAAGCCCTCAGGCTACCTGGTTAAAAGTTTACGTTAAAAAATCCTTCATAATTGGTTCGTTTGAATGGTGCCCTCTGCAGAGTCATCAAGGCAGGCCGTGTTCATTAGCAGCAGTTCACATAAAATCCAGGCAGTAAAATGTCAATCATTAAAGAGCTTCAAAAACTTCTCTGGGCTTCCCCGAGCCCAACCAAAGGCCAACAAGAATAAATCCAGGCGAGATGAGCTTGGTGCAATACCATCTACGCTGACGTTTCTCCACCTTGGCATTACTGCCATTTGGTGCCAGATAATTCTTTGGTGTATGGAGGGGGGCAGGGAGTTGTCTTTGCACTGCAAGATGTCTAAGCATCATCCCTGGCCTCTACCCACTAATGCTAGTAGCACCTCCCTACACCAAAAACATCCCCAAACATTGCCAAGTGTCCCCTGCAGCACAAAAGCACTCTGGGCTGAGGACCATGCTTCTAAGCTTCTATCCTCTTGGACAGCTGAAATTCGGGAGAGAAAAATTCAAATAAGGCATTTCCTGCATGTCTACTCTCCTCTGGGCCCTGTGCTAAGCATTGAACATGGTCAATAATAAGGGGTAGCTGTAGTGTGGTGGCTCGTGCCTATTGTCCTAGCTACTCGTGAGTCTGAGGCAGGAGGATCGCTTGAGCCCAGGAGTTTGAGGCTGCAGTGAGCTATGATTGCACCACTGCACTCCAGCCTGGGTGACAGAATGAGACCTTGTCTCTGAAAAAGGTGGAGGGCAGTGCATGTGGCCCCTTGCCTTGAAAAAAGGGGGACCAAACACTTAGTTTATCCTCAGTGGTCTAGTTTCAAGTACTAGGTTTTCCGACAGGCGGCGAGGGCAGGGTGAGGTCAAGTTGTTTCATTAGGGAGAGAACGGGTGGGTGAACACTTGGAAACTCCTCCAAGAGAAAGCAATACTTGTTTTTAGCTCCTCATGTAAATGGATGTCGCCGGCCTTGAAAAGAGCACAATGGGTGTACAGCAGTGAATCATCTAAGTTAATTATAGAGATCATTGCGGAGCCGTGCAAAGCCCGGCTGAGCTTAGCTTGCAACACCAGGCAGCAGCAACTGCCACCGATGATGATGTTCACATTAATAATTGGCAGTGACACAGCCACAAAGCACTCCCTGCTCCAGGCCTATGCCAGGAAAAATAGAGGAGCAGTCAAGAAAAACACAGTAGCATTTATCACACCCTCTAGTGAAAGGAAGCCACCATTTTCTCCCACTGTAGTCTGGGAGACTGACTGGTGGGCCCAGTGGGGCATTGCTGAGACTGGCAGATGGATTTGTGGCTGGAGCAGGGGGTGGGGAGGGGGGTGGACTGAGACAGAAGGGGAAATGGAGGTACAGGTATATGCAGTTTCATTGCATTAATTGTTCATTCAAGCAACAACAAAATGATCCCAAGAACTTGGCACTGACCAAGGCAAGTTCCCCCAGAGAGTGTGGTGAATAAATTCTATAGGCAGAAGGTTTGCAAGGCTCTCTCTGGTGCAACCAAGCATTGTCAGTGTACAACGCAGCAGGAGAATTGTGTTGCCTGGGAGTAATTTCAAGCAGACAGACCTGGGAGTGAATGGAGAGCTAAGAAGAGATGTCAGCTTAGAAGCACTGTTTCCAAAACGTGCCACTGTTGTTTCAGGTAGTACACAGATGGTTTGGGGTTTTTTGAGAATGCATCTTTCCTAGCACTGAATCCCATGATTCACGGGATTGGTCCATCTGATGAGGACAAGGACAAAGTCTCAGTTTGGTGCTAAGAGATCTTTAATATCACTTCAACACGTGGTCATCACCTCCCTTTTTAGCAAAGAAAGAACAGACTTTAGGCTCAAGCCTTGGGCAAGCAAGAATACCTGACCAGAATTTAATGACCTTGGTTTTAATTTTTCTTCTGCAAGTCAAGTTTATCAAAGTAAAATTTACATACAATAAAATTTACCCTTTTTGTAATTTGGTTCTATGAGCTTTGACAAACACATACGGTAGAAAAACCACAACCACAATTACGATAAAGAAGATTTCCACCATCAAAATATCTCCCCCGTGCTCCTTGATGTCAATTCTCCTCCCTTCCCTAGCCCCTGACACCCAATAATCTGTTTTCTGTCCCTATAGTTTTGTGTTTTCCAGAACTCCATAAAAATAGAGTCATACAATGTGTACTCTTTTTTTTTATCTTGTACTTATCTTGAGTTTAGATTTATGAAGTAGCAACTGGTTTTTAATTTAAGGTAGAGTAGTTCCTCCTTATCCATGACGAATATGTTCCAAGATCCCCAGTGGATGCCTGAAACCATGGATAGTAGACTATGTAGACTGTTTTTTTCCTATACATACACCTGTGATAAAGTTTAACTTATAAATTAGACACAGTGAGAAATTAACAATAATAATCAACAATAAAATGGAACATTTATAAGAATGTACTGTAATAAAGGTTATATGAATGTCATCTCACTCTCAAAAATATCTTCTTGTACTGTACTCACCTATTTTTGGACTATGGTTGACTGTGGGTAACTGAAACCTCAGAAAGCAAAACCACAGATAAGAGGGGAAAGACTGTTGTTCTATAAAGTTTTCCTTTTAAATAAATCAACAATTTCAAAGAGAGGTCTGATTTATAGACATATAAAGTAGTAATTGCATAGGTATTCTGCAGACATGCCAAAAAAATCAGAAAGAGTGGATGGGAATAGTTCAGAACTTGAAAGGATCTGAAATTTCATCCTACCTGCAAGTTAAATTCACTTGCCAGTTTCATGGATGCTGGCAGAAGACACAAGACTTTGGGGTCAGAGACAAGGAGTTCGATTACTTATGGCTCAGCAAATTGTGAGTACCACATATTTGCAAAAGTTCCTGTTGTTCTGAAACCCACAGGAGTAATGCAGATGGCCAGATGGATTTCTGTACATGCAGAGGGTTGCCTCATGGAAGAGAAACCCATAGCTTAGGGAACCAGAATCTTTTATAATGGGCAATAAATATGCCTGCCCTTTGTTTTGGAGGCAGACACTATCTCCATCTTCCAAAGCTGTTTGCTGTACAAACAGCATCTCTTGCTCTCCTCACAGAGATGACAAAAGCCAGTTGGTACCTCCCTTGCAAGACGCAGAAATGGGAGAGGTCCGTGGAGAATTATCTCCCAACAGAAATGACTGAAATCTGGGCCATGCTGGCTTAGATCACAGAAAAAGAAAACCTATGCAGTCAAAAGGTTGTGGGTCCCAAAGGGAGGACATCGGGGCTTGGCAGACTTGAACACTGCATTTCCCTCTAGAAGTCTCTCTGGAGAGGTGAGAGGCCTCAGATTAGTTGAGATTCTACTCCAATTTCTTCCCACTGTATACTCTCCAAAGTAACCTTCCCATTAAAATTAGTCCTCCCACAGGTAAAAGGAGTACACTGCTTTGCCCATGTGACCATACCACATTGTTGGATAGCCATATTTCTGATTGTCATTTAGTTTATAAACATTCAGGTTTATACGTCAGACTCCATTCTGGTTAATGTGAGACTATTTCATTCTCCCTTGGCCCATACAATTGAGTTTCTAATCCTAAAAGCATGAGAACCAGATCCCTAAATTCAACATGGTGAATTAAATAATAACAGATAGTGTCCAGTGTTTATTATATGTTCTAAACTCTTGCTATTTACAATCTAATTTAATTCTCTACCTAGCCATATACTTGGTAGGTATATCTATGAGTCCCACTTTATAGGAGAGCAAAGTAAAGTATAGAGGGAGTAAATTACTCAACCATGGGCTCACAGGTATGTCAGCAGAGCTGGAATTTGAACCTGATCTGTCTGAAGCCAGAGTCAGTCATCTAACCATGGGTCAATACTGCCTTACCAAGGACATATCGCCTAATGAGGCCTGCTAGGTGAGGAGGAGAGCCAGGCTTCCCCTTGTACCCCTAGACTATGCCCGATGTGCTGAGTGTACCAGTGAGTCAGGAGATTGTTGAAGCCTCAGGCTTCCTCTGGGGAGATGCCCTGAGTGCAATTCAAGGAAGGCTGCTAACTCAGGACGCATGAGACAAAAGCTTCCTCCCCTCCATGCACTTCAGTCCACTCAGCCCTTCCAAGTCAGGCACACTTGAAGATGTTGGTATTGTTTGTTCCTGGAGCCCTTTTCCCTGTCTATATTTCATCTCTAGATTTCCAGGTTCTCAGGAAGCTTTGGTCCTGTTCCAGTTACCATTGTTACACAACACACTGTATCCAAAACCCAGCAGTTTAAAATAACAGTTTTATTTTGCTTACAACTTTGTGGGTCAAGAATTTGGAAAGGGCTCAGCTGGGAGGTTCTTCTCACTGGGGGGTCTTTTGTGAAGTTGCAATCAGCTGTCAACTGGGCTGCACACATCTGAGGGCTTAAGGGGGTTGAACCTCCCAAAAGGCTCATCCACATGGCTTACAGTTGAAGCACAGCTGGGCTGCCGATCTGAGCAATCTCAGCATTTGCGTGTGGCCTCCCCAGCATGGTGATCTCAGGGTAGTCAAACTCCTTGCACCTGTCTGGCTACCCCAAAAGAAAAGTCCCAAGGACCAGGAGGAAGCTGCATAGCATTTTTCTGTCCTCACAACAGAAGTCACATGGTATAGCTTCCACCAGCCCCTGTTAGACAAAGTAGTCCCTAGCTTCACCAGATTTAAGGGACTCCATCTCTTGATGGGAGGAGAGTCACAGAATCTGGGATCCATAGTTTAAAAACTGCCACTAGTCTTAACCAGGTTGTCTTTTCCAGGGTCATATCAGCATCATGGGCCTTCTTGCACTTTCAGAGAAGAAAGTCCAATGTGTGATGCGATAAGGGGATGTATTGGGGATCGTGGAGGATGAAGAGAACACAATTCACCTCTGAGAACTGTGGCTTGAAAGAAAGACAATGCAACTCTTTACTTCATAAAAGAGTGGTTCTTTTGAGGTTTGGCAACCTCAGCTACAACAACCAAGTTTCCAACATAAACAGTGACCTTCAGGCGGGAGCTGAGAGTCATCCATTGTTTGTAAAAATGTCCATATTTCCCAGTGGTGAGCCAGCATGCAGGACCCCTCTGTACCTTAGCCCCTTGGAGGTCTCTCTGTGCTTACTTTACCCTCCCATGATGCAAAGACCCAAAGACGTACCCAACAGCTCTCCTGCTCTCCTTGTTTTTGGTGAAGCACCAGCTTCAGTCTGTAGAGAGAGGTTTTGTGTGTCTCCCTGGTACTTCTCCCAAGCCCCACAACCCCAAGAACTCCTTCCCCCCAAGGTCGTGAAGTTCATGACCTGAGAATGAGTAGTCACAAATAGAAAGTTGTCACTCAGAGTCACTGTCCTTTCTGGAGCATCTGCACCTCCAGGGAGACCTCCAGCCTCCTGGGATTTTTCCTTGAGCCCCTAAACTAGCTCTTACTGAGACAGTAACCAAATTCTCCACCATGCAAAGGACTCCTTCCTATGTGCAGGAGCTTTGATATGTAAACCAAGGCATTCCCTATCCCTTGGCAACAGATGATACACCCAGGGTCTACAGAGGGAGCAATCACTTTCACCTATTTAAACACATACTTTTCCATCTAATACATTCCAAATACTTCACACATTTAAACAATTCCCTCCACACTGCTTCAAGCTGCAATTAGGTATGTGACTAAAATCAGGATATGGGACCCAGCAGTGATGGCTCAGGGGTGGCTCTGCTCTTGTCTAGCTATGTGACCTTACTTTAATATGGCATGCCTCAATGCCTTCACGGGGATAATTAAAGCCCCTACTTCACAGAGTCATTGCAAAGATTACGTGAAGTAACACAATGAAAGCACTTAGAAAAGTATCTGGTATATGGTAAGCACTTCATTTAACTGTGCTTCATGCATTTAAAATGATATTCTCTAAAATAAAACATTAATTAAGTCAACTATTCTTGACTGTCAAAGCTATTACAAAGCATTATGTAACCCCAACAGTTTCTTTCAAAGATTTTGTTTGCAACTATGAAGCCTCTTAATGACCTCCTAAAACCATCACCTGGTGAGAGCATACAGAGTATTCAGTCAGGAGCCCAAAAGTCCTGCAGGAAGTTTTCAAGTGTTGCTCACCTATATAGGGAAGCCGCTAGTAAGTATACATGAATCTTCAATGTGAGCTTAGCCAAATAATTTTACTTGAAAATACTTGTCATTCCACAGAAGTGTATTTGGTATTTACACTATTTATATAGTGTCCATCACTGTACATGTTTTATGTCTATCCTCAAAACTGCTCAAGACTATTTTTAATAATTTGCAATGATAATTTTAAATGTACACAATTTTTGGCTTATGTGCTGGCTCTCAGAACCTAACACCCACAGAAGATGAAATTATCTTGTGTCTCATTTTATCTTCCCAACAGCCCTGATGTGTGGCCATCGTTGTCCCAGTTTACAGTGGAGGACGTTTAGTCTGAAGGAGATCAACTATCTAGTTCAATGTCACACGGCTAGTCAGTTGCAGAAGTGGGATGCAAACCTATCCTCCTTGGGATACCCCACCCACCTCTCACAGCAATAACTTACTGCTCTGTAGCCCTTTCTAAGCCATAAGTGAGTCTCACAAGCATTAAGACATCTGAAGCATCTATCAGCCCTTTTAACAGATATTATTACGCCTTCTTTAGAAATAAGAAATTGAGGCTGGGCACAGTGGTGAATGCCTGTAATCTCCGCCCTTTGGGAGGTCCAGGCAGGCCGATCACCTGAAGTCTGGAGTTCAAAACCAGCCTCGCCAATATGGCAAAAGTCTGTCTCTACTAAAAATTCAAATATTAGCTGGGTTCAATAGTGTACACCTGTAATCCCAACTACTCAGGAGGCATCAGAATCCAAGAATCACTTGAACCCGGGAGGCAGAAGTTGCAGTGAGCCAAGATCACGCCACTGCACTCCAGCCTGGATGACAGTGAGACCCTGTCTCAAAAAAAAAAAAAAAAAAAAAAAAAAAGACAAAGAAGAAGAAACTGGGACTAGTGAAATAATCATTTACTCATGATCAGAGCTGCTCCCTTGACACAGTTAACTTCAGCCTTTATTTTTCTAGGGCATCCAAGACTTTGTTTTACTCAACCTCTTAGGGTCACATTTTAGGTCCTTTGCTGCCTTCTCACTCACATGCTTATCCCCACATGTGAGGACACTGGGGGTCACTATTATAAATGCCAACAGATGCCAGGCAGGTAATGTCAATGAACCACATGGGTTGTGTGTAAGTTATTAGGGAATGATGGAAACTGTGACAAGCTGAGAGCACAGACTCCTGCTAAGAGGAGCAGCCACATCTCAGCTCCGACCTAGGGATACCACGTGGGAAGGTGGCTCCAACAGGGCAGATCTGCTAACTTTTCCACAAAATTCAGAAATCCAGCATTTTATGATATTTTCCTATTTTAATCTATTGACAATTAATTCTGATGAGTCCACCAGCTCTACAAGAACAGCCTCCCGATCTGGTTTCCAGTATTGTTGACTTCTAGCTATGTGTCTTTCTTCATGGATGTGCTGTGGGCTTACGCATGAACATCCTACCAATTCCCAAAATAATGCCATTTCTTTAACATTTTTTTTAAAATAGGAGGCTTGCTATTTTCCCTCCAAACCCATGACTCTCTCATATGTCTCTCTTTCTCCCATCACACTTCTGGTACCCATGAACCCTAACCCTAGGACACAAGTGTACATTGGAATCTTCTGTGAGTTCTTTTAGAAATGGGGATCATCATGCCCGACTTCAGACCTACTAAAGAAGAGTTTTTAAGAGTGGAACCTAGGAAGCTCCCCAAAGCCACCCATGATCTATCTCTATCGACCCCTATGCCAGGCTCACATCAACCTTCAGAGGATATATTTCAAATCCCCCCATCGTTAGTTCATCTGTCACTGGTCTTTTCCTGTCCAATCCAGCCCTCTTACCATTGTCTGCTTAGCATCTCTGAAACACAGTTTTGCACTGTGACGCACACATTCCTAAACCTTCAGTGGATGTCCATTGCCCATAAGAAGCATCTAAAAGCTTTAGCTTGACATTCTACTGGCAGCTTCCTCCAAATCTTTCCTAGTGCCTGTCATTCGTATTCCTGATCCCTCCCAGAACGCTGGATTGTCTGTCCCTCTCATTTGGAAACTAGCTAAGTCTGTCTTGGATGGATATAAACAGTATTAATATAAGCCCACCTCCTCTCTCTTTGACCCACTTCCCCATTCATTCAATTACTTCAATTGTTCTTTATTGAGCATGCATTTTGTGCAAAGCTACCCGCAACTGGACGACAAGCTCCTGTGTGTTAAGAACATTGTGCTCTCCCCAGACTGAGAGCCTTAGGAGCCAAATGTTAGCTGGCAATGACTTGTTGAGAAGGACTGGGAAATGACTTACAATGTAGAGAGAAAGGACTGAACAATGAACTGAAAGCGGATGTGTCGAAGGCAAATTCTAGTGCTATGTGAAGGAAGGTTGCCCAGAGAGGAAAGGAAGGAGAGGTAGGCTGAGGCCACTCTGAAAGTCGTATTGCAGAATGTGGTATCTGTAGTGGGTGATGTGTCTTAGTTAGACCTCTGAGTTGAAAGAAATCCACAAACTCAGTTCAAGATGATTTAAGTAAAAAAGAGAGGTGTATCTGTTCATGTAAATATACATCTTCAGGTATGGGTGGATCCAGATACTCAAGGATACCAGCAGCCTCAATCTTGCCTTTTCTCTCTCTAGCCCCTGTTCTCCTCTGTCTAAGCCATGTCAAGCAGGCTTTCTCTCATGGTGACAAGCTGACCTCCAACCTCTAAGCTGGCATTCTCACCTCCAGTTACCTCCATGGAAAGAGTGTATCTCTTTCCTAATTATTCCCACATAGTATTCCGGGATCGAATTTCTTTGAACCACCATTGAACTATGCGTCTGTCTCTAAAACAGCGACTATGGCCAATGGATTAAATATTCTGATTTGCCAGACCTGGGTCATGGGCCCACCCCTTAACCAATCACAGGCTGGGCAGGGACTACCCCCCCCCCCGAACCAATCATGATGGGCAGCAGCCTTGAATACTCTGATTGGCTAGTCCTGGGTCACGTGCAGGGAGCTGGAAGTGGGAACTGTAGAGTCAGCCCTCCCTAGTCACGCAGACTCTGTGTGTGAGAGCTACAGGAGGAGGCAGGACCCCACACATGTAAACCGGGAGACATCCCTCACAGCCATGGAAAGAAGATTCTGTAACAATGCTGACATGCTGAGGACGGCATTTTAGGAAGACTCATTACACAGCCATCTCTGTGCCCCCAGATTCTCTAAAGAGAGGAAGCCACCTCGAGCATCTGCATCCCATCCCAGCAGACCCCTGACAGCTCTGACCCACTCCCCTGCTCCACGCAAAGTGGCCCACACACTGCCACACAACATGGGAACACTGGGTGCTGAAACTGTCCCCAGCCACCACAGGTTAATGCTCTGACACCCCCAGTGAATGCCTGCCCATGGCCTCAGGGCACCCACACCCCCACTGCAACCAGAAGTCCCGCTTCACAGCTGACCCCTGTCCCTTCCCTCCGGCCCCACAGCCTCTGCAGTGCAGCCTAATCTCTGGAACAGGTGGGAGGCCTGAGCCCCGGCTCTCAGCTTTCACGGCCAGGAGCACAGCAAGGGGAAACTCATTACATGGGTTTAACAGGGTTTAAAGGGCGTTAAAGAGTCCTGTGGGCCAAATTAAGAGGCCTCAACTTACAAGCTGAGTTATGAAGAGATCTAAGGCATGTTTAGGCACAGAGCAGGAACCCAAAACTTGGGTCTAGTGCAGTTGCAATGAGAAAAATGTGCACTCCAGGGAATTACTAAACAGAGAAGAAACAACAGGTGCTAGAGGCTGGGGGCTGGCCTGGGGTCTGGGGGATGGAGAATGCCTGAATGCACGACTTTCCTATCCTCCTCCAAAAATGTCACACACAAAACAATCCAGGTATTATTCACCAAGAATTAAATAAAAGAAGGTATGCCTTCATGCTGGAAGACTTCACGACTGTTGAAAATAATGAGAAATGTCTGTAAGAAGTGGCATGGAATATTCTCTAAAAGATATTAGTATGTTAAAAAATAAATAAGATGCAAACAGTGTATATAGCAGGCTACCACTGTTTATACACACACACACACACACACCATTTAGATCGAACCATATGAAACTCTCATTTTTGTAGATCAAAAATTGCTATATATATATGTGTGTGTGTGTGTGTGTGTGTGTATGCATGTGTATAAATATATATAATTTCCATGTTGGTATATGGAGACCATCTTTGGCATTTTACACGAGACATTGATAACCAGTGTCTTCTCTGTAGACACCCTCTGTGACTAAGGGGTCAAGAGTAGGAAAGAGTTACTCTTCACCGCATAACGTTTTATACTGCTAGAACCCTTTAAGCCTTATGCCAATTTTACACTTGAGGAAAAAATGTATTCAGGGATACATTGACTGCTTCCATGATGCAAAGTGTTTATATGGACGTCATCATCCCACACAGTCCTCACAGCCGTCCTATGAGGAAAGTACTATCAACAGTCCCATTTTACAGCTAAGAAACTGGGGAAGAGAAGTTAAAGACTTGCTTATGTGGATGTATGGAATGCATAGTCAGGTATGTGTGGCTAAAGGCCAGGTGCTTGACCGTAAGGAATGCTATGTTTCCTCTGGCATGGGTGATCAACTCAAACCCAGAGACCAGAATCTCCTGGGTTTTTCCCCAGTCCTCCTCCTAAAAACAGCTTTTTTAAGCCCAAAAACCAGCAAAGGGCTCCTCTCTCTTGTTCAGCAGTCACTGTGCCTTTGGAAGGAGGGTCCAATGAAAGGCCCATGCCTTCCTGTGATGGAGGCTCACCCCTCAGACAGAGCATCAAGTGTCTACCCCATAGGTCAAAGGAGTGCTGCTTTGTGGTCTCCTGAGACTGCAAAGGCTCCAAATGTACCCCCACCCCAGTGACCATTCTCTTCACAGGCTAGGCCCCAAACATATCTTCAGACCACTGTCGCCTGCTCCTTCTTTGGAGAAGCTACAGGGCTGTTTACCACAAGGATGGAGTCTGATAATCCCCATAGACTTCCAATAAGAAGTATAGGAGCATACTGTCTGCAGGAACTGTCATAAATGCACGGGCATCACCTCATTTCAGTCTCACAATGGGCCCCTGACATAGATACTATTCATAATCCCATTTTACACATGAAGACATAGGCACAGACAGGCTGAGTAACTTGCCCATGGAGGCAGAGCCATGCTGCAAACCTGGGAAGGCCCATGCTGCTAAGCACCCTATAGCACTCTCTACCCAGACCATTGCCTCTGAATGGGTCACATCTCACTACATAAGTATGGCTTGATTTGGGGTCAAGGTGTAGGTTCAGGAATCAGTCCCCAACTATTATCTATAAAATGGGGATAATGACAAGGAGCAGACAGATCAAAGAGTCAAACCCTAATCTCCACCTGGTTCCAGAATCACCAGCTTCCCCACATGCCCAGCTCCTCTCAAGAAAGGTAGCAACTGGTGAGGAGACTGGCCACAGAGCCTTCTAGTGGTTGCATGGCTGTGTTTCCCTCTGGGTTCTATGGAAGCTTAGGAAAACATTTCCAAAGCTTGGAAGCTGAAAGACAGGTCCGAGGGATCAGCACTTCTCTGCCCTTAATCCTCAAACCCACCTTCATTGGTCCTGGAGCCCATAGGAGGCCAGGTACTGCTGCCTAAACCTCTGTAGCAAACAGCAATGTCCTTGAACCTCTATGGAAAACAGCAGTGCCCTTGAATTCCATTTGGTCAACCCAAGGTTATTGGATGGAGCAGGCTTCTGTGCACCAGCCTATTAGACATGAAAACAGCTTGTGGGATCATCTAGGAGGCCAAATAAGTATTTACTTATGATGCCAGTAAAGCAAGACACTACCCTTTTAGTACTGAAAATAATTAAGACTTTGCTAGTTGATTTGTTTTTTAATGAGAGTAGCTATCATAGGGAAATTGGAATTGTGTTGGACACATTTAATACTTATTTTATACACAACTGGGAAGAAGCAAAGAACATTAACTCTTTTTAGTACCTAGAGCTTCAGTATTAGGATCACATCAGCTGCTGTAACAAACAAGCCCCAAAATGTGTGAGGGTTCAAATACAATAGAAAATTTCTTACTACTAAAGTCCAAAATGACTGTTACTGCTTAATGTGTAGCTCTCTTCCAAGCAGCAACTCCAGGACCTAGACTTTTTGTATGGTGTTCTCTGCTGTATTTAATGTGGGCCATTCATTGGCCTTAGCCCACAGAAGGGGGAAGCACAGAAGATTGCCAGTGGGGGATGTTTGTGGGCTGGGCTGGAAATGGTATATATATCTGCTCAAATTCCGTTGGCTAAAACTCAGTCACGTGGCACAGCTAATTACAAAGGAAACTGGGAAATACGGTCTAGGAAGAGGACAAAGATTTGGTAAAAGCTGGCCAGTCTCTGAAACAACTTCCAAAGGTCTTAATCTGACCCTAATAGAGAAGCTGGTTCATCCTAACTCTAGGCGAGACAGAAGAGGAATAGGAAGGGGATCTCCAACCTCCCACAAAGTAGCTCCTCAATGAAGAATGAAACTACTTTAAATAGAATTACTTTAGCCAAGTGCAGTGGCTCATGCCTGCAATCCCAGTAACTCAGGAGGCTGAGGCAGAAGGACTGCTTGAGGCCAAGAATTTGAGACCAGCCTGGGTAACATAGCAAGACCTCATCTCCAAAAGAATAATTTTTATTCATTTACAAAATTAGTTGGCATGGTGGCATGCTACTGTAGTCCAAGCTACTCAGAAGGCTGAGGCAGGAGGATCACTTGAGCCCAGTAGGTTGAGGCTGCAGTGAGCTGTGATTGTACCACTGCACTCCAGCCTGGACAGCAGAGAGAGACCTTGTTTCTAAATAAATAAATTAAATAAATACATAAATACATAAATAAATAAATAGAATTGCTTTAAATGTAAGATAATGTCATGAGAGAACTATCAAAGTATAAACTTCTGTTTGATAGAAAGGGACTTTCTACTTCAAAATCCTTTCATTTAATAGGTATTTACTTGGCACCTACTATGAGCCAGGCATTCACCTGGGCCCCAGGAATACAATGTTAAACTCATAGGTTTATGAAGGTGACAGACATTAATCAAATAATCTCACAGAGGTACGAACCTCAGGCTTGTCTTGTGTTCCTCCAGAAGCTGTTCTATAGATGAGGATTTAAATGAAGATAGCTGTGCACAGTGGCTCACGCCTGTAATCCTAGCACTTTGGGAGGCCGAGGTAGGACGATCATTTGAGATCAGGAGTTTGGGAGGAGCCTGACCAACATGGTGAAATCCCGTCTCTACTAAAAATACAAAAAAATTGCCAGGTATGGTGGCACAGTTACTTGGGAGGCTGAGACAGGAGAATAGCTTGAACCCTGGAGGCGGAGATTGCAGTGAGCCGAGATCGCATCACTACACTCCAGCCTGGGCAACAGAGCGAGACTGTGTCAAAAAAAAAAAAAAAGGAAAAAAGAAAAAGAAGGTGATATTAAGAAGGGAATCTCAGGATGACTGCTGGGGAGTAAGAATGTGAGGCCAGGAAGAAAAAGGAGCCACTAAAACATGCATTTTCAAGGAGGTCGCTACTGTGGGCTCAACCACAGGAGAGAACTCTGGGGACCAGCGTAAAACACCCACCTCAGATTTTTCCCACCAGATAGACAAGGGAACGGTGGTATTGAAACACCATCATTGGTTGTGAGTTTCCCAGCACTTCTGCGGTGTTCATTTCCTGGCACTTCTGGTCTGTCGCAAAAATGGGCAGAGTAGACTCCCACGGCAAAAGAAAGCCCTCAAGCAAAAGCATGCAGATACTGGCAGATGAAAGTTGGGCTACCAGTTCACACTGACACAGTAAGAGCTGAGGGCTTCTGTGCAGGGTACTGACAGCACCTGCCACATCACCCAGGTGCCAAGCATAAGAAACACAGGGAGAAGGAAAAGGAGAAAAAGGCAATCAGGCACAGATGAAAGGGGTGTGGGTTCTAGAACCAGATTGCCCGGCTTTAAATCATGGGTCCTCCAACCTCCAGTCATGTGGCTTTGGGAAAGTCTACCACCTCCTGCCTCAGTTTCCTCATCTGTAAAAGGGACATACGATAGTACCCACCTTGTAGGGTGTCTGGGAAGATCGAATGGGACAATATGTTTGAGGGGCTAATAACAGTACCTGGCATGCCCTGGTCACTGTGCCCCCAAAGCCAGCCCCTGATATTTGGTTCTCCTGTTTCTCACGAGCAGGTGGCTTCCCCTAGAAGGCAGTTGTCATACCACTGCAAATCAGGTGGCACTTTCCGTCTGTCCTCTGGAAACCAAATTTCCCATGGCCTGGGGCCTGGCAAAATCCTTGGCCCGGCCGCCCTCTGTGCTCCATTGATCCCTTGGACATTCGAGAGCTCATTTGTACGTGATGGCATTTACTTCTCCGTTTGTTGGATTCGTTTCAGGCCAGTTCTGAACACCCAGCCGCAGGGAGAACAATGCCCTCTCTGTTCCCCCCAGCCATTCATGTCGACTTTTGTTTCAGCCTAAAATAACACCGTGCTAGAGGGTATTTTCTTAACACCGCCAAACCCTGTGGAAAATGTGGCGGGTTGTGGCTGCTTGGGGTCCCCCGGCTGATAACGATGTCGTGATGTATAGGTGAACTCCTGCTCCTTCAGGGCCGGGGTGACCCTGGGATTAGAGCTGCGCTTATCTTCCAAGACATCTTGGAGCATCTGGGATTCCATTTCACAACAGAGTCCCTGGGGGCTGAAGTTATGTTATGTGCTTATGAACAAAGTGGACTATTCCTAGGCAGGGCTGGAGTGGATTATGGCTGATCACTGGGCCTAAACCAAGGATATCTGAGAATGTTGAAGAAAGGAAAGGGATTCCACAAACCCAAACAAACATGGGACTTCAAGCGAAGGCTCGGGAACTAAACATTTTAAAAGGCCTGCCTGGGTGAACACAGGTCCTGTGAAGAGTGGGTTCCCAGAGTCAAAAGCCTCTTCAAAGTCTCTCACCAACCTGCCGGGAACAGCTCTCAGCACAACCCCTTCACAGTTCCATAAATCACACACCGGCAGCTTTATGCCAAAAGGTGCTATTTTAAAAAATTAAAAATTGACTTGTCCAAAGGGCCTTAAAAAAAACCCTGAACCCACCACTTTCTTTATTAAAGTTCGCAGAAAATAAATATCAAATTTCTTTCAGCCTGAATTTTCTCTCCAACTATAATCATAGAAACTAGAGACGGAGAGAAAAAAAAAAAAAAAAGGAGGTTGGGGAAAGGACCCTATTGGGTAACTTTTTCCATCATTTGTTCAGTGAAATTTGTTGCCGAAGTCTGCAAATTTGCTTTCCCATCTGCTCTCAAGAAATCAAACAGAACCCTGAAAACTGATTGTTGAGAGCAATCCAAATTCTAGAAATTTCTAAAAATGTTGCAGAAAAAAAAAAATTTAAGAAAAGCTTCCCTTTAATTACAGATGAGCTTTCCCCTTCTATTTAGTTCAGCCCAGTCATGAAATAGAATTGAACTTCCTTTCTGATTCATTCTTCAAAACCTCAATGTCGATTTTATCAGAAACAGATCTGACACTCTCATGGCGCTGCCTGGGTCAGCCTCAGTCCCAGATCGGCGTCTTCATTAAAGCTCTCTCTGTTTGGTTTGCTTAAGGAGAAATCATAACAGATCGGGTTCGATTTCTTCTTTGTTCATGAAAAAAAAAAAGAATGCACCGACCTTTCCCTTACCTTATTAGGGTATCTGGAGGCGACAAAAGTCACAAAACACAATATTTTCTTAAGAGGGCCCCAAGCCTTCAGCAGAAACTCCAGCAATGAAACCTCCCTGTTTTCTGGATTGCACAGTCCTGGCTACTGTGATGCGTGGGAGACTTGCTGGCTACCCCCAAAATTTGCCCTATGCTATTGGAAGACACTCAGTTGCTGGCTACCCCCAAAATTTGCCCCATGCTATTGGAAGACACTACAGATGTCCTGAGAGCTGATGACAAACAATGTAAGTGTCCCTTTTCTCCACCCCACGGACCTTGGCATCAATGTCTCCTTTTCTCACTAACCTTCACTGAGCCACTTAAAAAGAAAGCAGAGGGGAGAATGGCAGAAATCTTTATAGATCGCCATCAAAACCTGACCACAAATGATTCCAATTTGCTGCAGTGATTAAATCTATGTGAGTTTAAGGGTTTTCATTCGGGTCATTTGCTACTTTGGCATTTTGCTGCATGCCTTGCTAAGAAAACGAACTTCTGAGTCACCAGCGAGCATGAAGAAGGAAGAAGGTTACTAAACAAACTCCAAGCAGAGCTTAAGTGGATATAGAAAATAAAGACTCCGAATTCTAAATATGGATTGCAGAGGAGTGTAGAGGGGATTAGAGCTGCCTTTGTGCCCGGTGGGGCAGCCCAGAGCTGGCTTGCCTTTTCAGAGCCGGCAGCCCAGGATCAAAGTAACAGCCACCAGTTTGTCAATATGCTAAGCTGGGTGTTTACACAAAAGTGTCAGCGTGCGCTTTCCACCACAAAGGGGCTCCTACATTCGAAGATTAATTACTTCCAAAACAGAGATTGTGTGTAAATACCGGCTTCTCCGGAGCCCAGCCTCCTCAGGGGTATTTGTTTGGGCCGCACGCTGAGATGTGCTGCCAAAGACAAGAGAGTTGGGGGACAGCACTGAGAGGTGAACCAAGGCTCGTCTTGATCCCAGGACTTCCTTCTCAGCGCATGAGGTTTCTTGGTATTTTGCTTTCTCCGAAATACACAGGCTGGACTCCAGGTGATGGACCATCCTATGTGCGATCCCTCTCTTCTCTTCACCTCCCTTTATCTGTCTCTCTCTCCTATACTTCCATTGTGGGACAGATTTTCTGAGTTGTCTCCATCCTTGTCCTTTCTCCTTCTGCCACCAGCATGTCATGACATGGTTCCCCATGAGTATAGGGGAAATTGGTGGACTGCAGAGTCCCTGGTGAGAGGATCCTGAGACTTGAAACCATTTAACTTCAGAACTGTGTCCTCCTCTGTAGAATGGGGACAAGAAACATGCTTGCCCCATCTACCACAGAGCCCTATTAGAAAATTTAAAGGACAGGAAAGGCATTATAATTGAAAGTGATAGGATAAGGCTGATGATGGCAGACTTCTATGCCAGTGTTCTGATGGGACTTTATCAGACATCTTTATCAGACATTAAAAACTTGCCTAGATATATAGTCTGCACACACACACACTGATACACACACACCACACACATGCACCACCTCTTCATACCCAAAACCAAGCCTGGGGCCCAAGACCCAGTGTATGACCCTCAGAGTATGGTGCTCAGACCAAGTATATTAAAGTAACTGGGAACCTTGTTCTAAAGGCAGGATGCCAAGCCCGTCCCCATCTAAGCTTAGATATTTGGATCTGGGACCTCTCACCCTGGAGGTAAGAGAATCTGGATTTCTCAAAGCTTCCCAGGTAGAAAGCACAAACTCGAGTCAGCTTTAGGCTCTATGAGTGGGTGGTTTCTTGTTCATTAATTCATTTGCTAAAAGGAAAAATGTCACAACAAGAGTGCTGGCAGCAGATTTTGCAGTGTGGCCAACAACAATCAGCCCTCAAGGGCTTCCCAGGGTTCTAGGAGCTCCTGGCACTGGGGAGAACTTGCATAAAACGTCTTTTTGATGAAAATATGGGGAGAGTGCAAAAGAAAGCTTTCCCCAACCTCTCCACCTGGCATCCCCACAGATTTTCTCTTCTGGTCAACAAATGTGGACATTTGAGTGTAGACGTTTGGCCTAAATCTTCCCTGGGAAGCCTGAAGTCTCACAAGAAAACCCGTAAGGTCAAAAGATCAAGGAAAAGGATAATATGTTCTTGCGAGTCTCATTCTGATGTCTCAAACAAAGGTCGCTCGCTGGTTCACTCATTCACTCATTATTCAATAAATATTTACTGAAGAGCTGCTGTGTGCCCGGCACTGCTCCAAACACAGAAGATACTCAGGTGACTACAGATGTCCCTCAGAGCTGTTCCCTGTGAAGAACAAAACTGATGAGACTGATGAGGTTCCTTCCTTCGAGACGCTCACAGTGAGGCAGAGTGATGTGGAATTACCTGGTAGTGACATCTCTCTTCTCTCCATCTTTCTCCCTCTCTTTCTCCTATACTCCCATCATCCTGGGGCAAATTTTCTGGGTCACTCCCTTCCCATTCTTTCCTTCCTCTGCCACCAGGTAATAGGAGATAATAATGTCAAGTAAGAAGAAACCAAAAAGGGTGCCATGATAGACTGCGAGAGCCTGGGGACAGCCTTCTCAGGAGTGGGAGTCAGAAGACACCATTCTCAGGAGTGGCAGCTGAAGAGCCAGGACAAGTGTTCCAAGCAGGAGGAATGACCAGGGCAAAGGCTTGACAGGCAAAGGCAAGTGTAGCCGCAGGGCAGTCAGGTGGGGAGCCACAGAGGAAGGTGAGCCTCAGAGAGCTGGGTAGAATGGATCGTGCCTTGCCAAGTAGGCCTGGCCAGGTAGGAGTTTGGCCTGCATTCCAAGTAAAAGGATAAGTCATTAGAGGGTTCCAACTGGGGAAAGACTGGCATCAGACTGGCATTACAGGACATCCCTCCAGCTGCTGGGCAGAGAGCAGCACCAGTTACACCTACCCAAGCCACATTGGTCTTCTTGCTTTTTCCCAAATCCCTCGGACTCACTCCTACTCGAAGCCTCTTCACTCACTCTCTTCCTCCAGGAAGGCTCTTGTCCCAGAAAGCCACATGACATGTCCTCACCTCCCTCAGGTCTCACTTCCCACGTCCCTCCTTGTGACAGAGGCTATCCTTGTCAACACTCTAAAAAGCTGGGCACAGGGCTCCCTGTCCCTCTAGTCTACTTCATTCATCTGTAGCATTTAGATATTATACAGGATATATAGGTTTGTGTGTTTTTTTCTCCTCCAGTCAAATGTAACACCACTGGTACACAGTGAGTGCTCAACAGATAGTCTATAGTCTCAATACACACAGGGTTCTGTGTGTACATGGGTTCCACATTTGTAGATTCAACCAAACCAGTACCAAAAACATTCAAAAAAGCTGTATCTGTACTGAACATGTGTAGACTTTTTTCTTGTCATTACTCCCTAAAGAGTATAGAAACTATTTGCATAGGGTTTACATTGTAGTATGGATTGTAAGTGATCTGAAGGTGATTTAAAGTATACAGGAGGCTGTGCATAGGTTATATGCAAATATTATGTCATTTTATATCAGTGACCTAAGCATCTGCTGATTTTGGTGTCTGCAGAGGTCCTGGAACCAATCCTCCATAGATACCAAAGGACAACTGTATTTATGGAATGCATTGAGTGATAAAATGGACTTGGGCTGCTCTCTTAACCTCTCACAACCCAAGTTTCTAGTGGTGTCAAAGAGGTTTCATAGTACCCCCTCCAAAGGTGACTCACATCCATCCAATTATTTACTCATGTATTAATTTATTCACCTACTCATTATTTAAGTACTTAGTGAGCATCTTCCTAGTGCCAGGCACTGTACTGGAATTAAAAGGATGCATCAAAGTAGCTAAGTAATAGTCAGTGTGTTAGAGTTAATAGATAATGGATTAAAGGAACAAATGTGGCACCTACTGTGTACTACTAGCATCTCCTAGGCAGGTGACACAGGAGGACAGCCAGCAGCATCACTCACACAGCCAAGGGGGACTTCCATCCCAGGACCAGGCAATGATGTCATTGTCCCCCAACTGTGCTGCTCTCCCCACTTGCATGTACCCCACACCCATTCTCTTCCCTGCTTTGCCCAACCCTGTGTTGTATGAAGCTGCTCCCATGGATGGCACACTCAGACCTCCATGGGCTCTTACCAGTTGGCCAATGGGATGCCCCAGCAAAAAATCAGGAAGAGGACGGGACAAGCTGTTCCTCTCTCTTCTTGCTTCATGTGGTGTTTGCAGGCAGTGGCCATGTCCCTCCAAGGCTCCAGCTCCTGGCGGCCAGTGCTGCTCCATGGTCTCCACCCTCATAGAGCCCTGATGTCCCATTTCCTCCTGTGCGTCTTCAGACCTAGAGGTAGTCACAACACCTTACTAGTTTCTGGGGTTCTTGTCATCCCCTGATCATGCCCTTAATATCCCCCAAAGCAGGCCCTTCCTTAAAGACCTTTGGACCATCTGAGTTGGAATCTATTTCCTGCAGTGACTCCAATCAGTGAACCAACCACATCAAATAACAGCTCAGAAAATGGTCATATGTATTAAAGAAACAATTTATATAGGTCTATATGTATATATACCAACAAATATTTGTGTTATTTTATATCTACTCCCTGCCTTTCCCTCCTAGCTCCTAGTATTTGGAAATACCACAGGGCTGAACTCATGGCACCCCCTCACCCATGACACCCCCTTTCAGCCCTGCCCCACTTCTCTCTTCACCAATACTGCAGCCCCCACGTGTCTGCAGAGTGAGTGGCTGACATCAGTTCATTAAGAACACCTATGCACAGTGCCCTACAGAGCTCTCTGGAAGCGACGACAGTCACCAGCCTTTATTGCCTTATCTCATCCACCCACAGCAAGAGCTGTACTCACACCTCAGGACTAAACTGCTCAGCTTTCTTTCAGCTTATAGATTGCAACTTGTCCTTAGGCCTAGGAAGGAGATGGGAGCAGGATAGGAAGTAGACTTGCGAAATAAACTGGCACCCACGGGGGAGTGCTGGGGTGTGTTTGTTCTCTAGAATTTATTCATTCAACATTTGTCACAGGTCAGGAGTAGGCTGGGCCCAGCACCAGGCTCTCTGGGGACCCAGAGGTGAACTGACCAGAGACAGACTGAGGCTTTGAGAAGCTCTGTTGTGGGGAGAAAGAGAGAGGTACAAATACAAACCAGTTTGCTGAGCCCACATTTTTTTTTTTTTTTTTTTTTTTTTTTTTGAGACGGAGTCTTGCTCTGTCACTCGGGCTGGAGTGCAGTGGCCGGATCTCAGCTCACTGCAAGCTCCACCTCCCGGGTTTACGCCATTCTCCTGCCTCAGCCTCCGGAGTAGCTGGGACTACAGGCGCCCGCCACCTCGCCCGGCTAGTTTTTTGTATTTTTAGTAGAGACGGGGTTTCACCGTGTTAGCCAGGATGGTCTCGATCTCCTGACCTTGTGATCCGCCCATCTCGGCCTCCCAAAGTGCTGGGATTACAGGCTTGAGCCACCGCGCCCGGCCCACATTTTTTGGCAGGAGGAGGAATTGCTCGAAGGGGAACAGAAGGTTCCCTTCACTCCAGGATGGCAACAGCCCCAGGTGAAATTCTGCAGAATTGGGCAGGTCCTGGGATGGTATCTGAGGACCATCACCATCCAGCCAGGAGCTCTGAGTCACCATTGGCTGCTAATTGCAGGACATTGTTCCTAAGGGGTCCTAGGAGAGCACTGAGTGCTAGCACCGCAGAGAATGCTATTAGCATGGTTAATTACAGGATGATTGGTAAGACAACTACTGGAGATAGGACATGTTGTTCAACAAGAAAAAGGATTTGTATGGCCTTACTGCTGTCCAGGGAGTTGGTTCGAGGTTGTGCCACACCTCTCCCTCGCCTTATCTCCCATCTCAATCATGTCCACCATTGCAAAACAGAGGAGGTATTATCACTCTCATCTGCCCAAGGCATCTGAGATACGACCGAACAAATCAGTTTGCTGAGTACAGCTCAGTGCTTGGAAGCTCACTTCTGGGTACAGGGTGCCCAGTAGCAGGGCAGAGCCTGAAAGCCTCACACAGGCAGTGATGGGGAGAGCCGATAAGAGGGTTGGTTCCTATAATCACAGTATGTTCAGAAACTCCCTGGTGGTCACAGATGTGGAGAAAATTCTCACCCTCCCACGTTGGTTGTAGCAATGTCTCAGGTCATAGCTAGGGAGGAAAACTTTGAAAAAATTTTTACAATGTGAGAGAGGTGTAGTGAAAGCTCACCTAAGACATGGGGGGCTGAAAGCTATGTCAAGAGAAGAGGGAGATGCCAATGCTAGCAGAAGAAGCAAACACATCAGCCTAGACAGTGGCTCTCTTCTAGACCCTCCTGGCCTCTGTAATTTAATTATTGGTGCAAGTGAAATTTAAAATAGAATAAAGAGATACAGTCAGGTAGGTTTCATACAGCTGCTTGCTTTGTAAGCCAAGGGGCAGAAGGAGAGAAGGAAAAATGATATTGACTCAATAATTAGAAGTTGAGAGTAAATATGGTCAGTGTAAACAACTCGGCTTTTAAAGAGAGCATTCCACCATTCCCTGGGCACCCATGGAGGCTGGGAAGAGGAAAATAGAATGAGCATAAATTGCTGAAGGCACCTTTCCTATCTTCATTCCATCTTTAGGATTTCTTAGCCTGGCACCAAGAGGAGGTCCTGATTGCTTTGCAAAAGCAAGAACTTGTTTGCAAATTTATGTCCCTTGTACCTATGTGCACTTGTCTGACTTTCGTAAGCGTTCATGACCTTCCCACTGAGATTTAGAAAAGACTCATCTTTAAGAGATACAAAAATCAGTGATATAGAACCAGGGAAAAATAGTCATTTTGGTCAATGAGGGCTAGAACTACATTGTTGTCAGTTGCCACCGAATTTCATGTAACACACAGCCTGGCTCAGAGGAGGTACACAATAAGTATAGGAGTGGAAACAAACAAGCCAGCCAACAACAGGCACCACACTGGTGTAGCATCAGCCAACATTTCTTGGGCAGCTTTTAGGGGCCAAGGACTCCATGAATTAACTCATCCCACTCTCTCTGCAACACTGCAAAGTAGACAATGTTATGCCCATTTTACAGATGAGGAAACTGGCCTGTATTGAGGCTAAATGACTTGCCCTACCACCAGCTCATTAGGAGCAGCAGGATTTGACCCAGAGCCACCTGCTCAGAAGGCTCTAATTATCCACAGCTGAGAGCAGAGGACAGGACTAAGTTATTCTTTAAAGGAGGCCTCATGAGTCCAGGCCTTTAAAATCTCAGTCCCAGATGCTCAGCCTGATGGATAGGTAGCAGGCCACAGGCCAAGGCTAAGAGGAAAAGCCCATTCCTTCTCCATGTGACCTGCTGCTTTCAAAAAAGGACAAGATAATTTCTCAAACTTCACTCTATCATGGGCTGAAGCTAAGGGGAATGGAATGTGCCCCAGGGTTTCCCAAAGAGCTGCCCAGCTCTCCCATAAGACACCCAGGTGATTGTGACCCGACAAACAATGCTGCAGCTGCTCATGAAAACCACAAAACAGGCTGGTGCTGAGGGTCATGCCCTCCTGGTCATGGGGGGCGGCTCCAGAGCTGGACCTTGAACTTGCTCCTTACCGACTTCATGGAGAAACTTTCAGGAGTGAGTAAGGTAAGGTGCTTGATGACAGCAAGGCTTGAATCAATGGGATCTGCAGGAATCTGCGTGGTTTTTTTCTCCTCCCACTCTCCTGTCCAACACATGCACACCAAAGCCCCACAGTGGCTGGAGGTGGCAGCCAGGTATAAATTATATAGACAGCTGATGGAGCTAAGTCACATGCGTCAGGAGGATGGTGGCCTTGCTTGTCCCACCACCCAGGGGAAGGAAGTTGTCAGGGCTCCAGAATTGGACGGGGCACATATATTACACCTCCTGGGCTCAGCAATGCCTAAGTGGGTGCCCAAAACTGGCGGTTTGCTTTGGTACACAGATGAGCTTAAAAAAACTTTGATATGTATATATTATTTGTGATTTATTAATATGACTTAGGAAAACTCAACCTAACCCATATCTGACTCATTTCTTAAGAGGCAGCCTGTTTCAGGGTCTGGTGCCAGACACAGCATGGGTTTGAATCAGTGAGACTTTGAGCAGGTAATTTATAACATCTCTATGCCTCAGTTTCCCTATATGTTAAATGGGAGGAAATAACACAAAATAGAACCACCTCAAGGGAGTCGATGTTGACCAGAGTAATCTATTTGATTACCTACAGCAGTGCCTGGCATATCATAAGTGTTCTCTGAGTGTTACATGTGGTTATTACAGATATTACCGCTTTTAAAAATGCTAAATTTATGTTGAAAAAGTGGTTCAAATATATATGTATGTCGTATGAGCATGTGTGTTCGTGTGTGTGTGTGTGTGTGTGTGTATAATATAGGCTAGTGCAGTGACTCACGCCTGTAATCCCATGATCGCTTAAACCCAGGAGTTTGAGACCAGCCTGGGCAACATAGCAAAACTCCATCTCTACAAAAACTGTAGCTGGTTGTGGCAGTGTGTGCCTATGGTCCCAGCTGCTCAGGAGGCTGAGGTGGGAGAATCACTTGAGCCCCGGATGTTGAGGTTGTGGTGAGCCGGGATCGCACCCCGGCACTCCAGCCTGGGCGACAGAGCCAGACTCTGTCTCAAAAAAATGTAAATAAATAAATAAATAAATAAATAAATAAATAAATAAATAAATAAATAAAATGTGAAGGCCAGTGCAGAAGCTGGAGGATCTGAGAGGCCTGGACAGGTAGTATAGAAATGACTGTAATCTGGGAAACACTGAACCATCACATAACTAGTTTAGTCAGTCTACCTCCCTGCCTGCTACGCCCACAATCCCAGCATGATTCTCCTTGAGCTGCATGTCCCCATGTGATACCTTGTGCCCAAGGGCCTTTACCAAAGGCAGCCCAACTCTCCAGGTGGCCTCCCTGCCACCGGAGGCTTGCAGGGGCAGGGGAAGAAGATGTCCACTGTTCTCCAGCAAGCTCCCCATGCTATCTCAGCTCCAACTTGGCCCATCTTCTCTCTCCTGCCTCCTACCAGAAACCTAGGGGGAGCTGACTGATGAACACGACCTGACTCATCAGAAGTTGAATGGCAAGAGGTTCGTGGAAACATCACCCCTTCCCACTCTCTGCCCACATCTCTGGCCCTGAGAAAGGAGTTTGAAGTGCCTAGATCCGGTGTGCCTAGCACAGCCTTGGAGATGGTCATGGAGACCCTGTGGGCCCACAAAGCTGCTGGCCAGCCCTGCCCCAGTGGACCTATTCTGTCTTCCTTCAGTGCCAGGTCACAGCCTGCAACAGGTGGCCCCAGCAGCACTCCACATACCCTCTGCAGAAATACAGAGGACACTATGACTGCCTCCAGGGTCTCCTGCTGCAATGAACTCTGAAGGGATCCTGTTTTGCATGTCAGTACCAAATGTCCTTGGAGGGGAACCAAGATTAACTTGCCTTATCTTGAATTCTGCCTCACAGTCAACTGGGTTATGGCAAAGTTCCACTGCCGGCAGAGAAATTCAAACCATCCCAGGGCACCTTAACCCCCAACACATCTTTCTGAGGCAAGAACAGCAAAATAGCCTCTTGGTACCCCAGCCCTGCAGCAAGCAGAAGGTGCCCAGCACTCTTGGGTTCTGTGCAATCTCACAAACATGGCCTGGGCCTTCTTCACCAACCCAAACTGAGACCCCTGAATGCTAAACTCCCTTGGGAAAAGGAGAAATGGGAGAGTTTTAGGGAGCCTGGGGAGCATCCTCTATCCTTGTAAACAGTTGAAAAACTAACAAGAGCCGGGCACAGTGGCTCATGCATATAATCTCAGCACTTTGGGAGGCTAAGACGGGCAGATCACTTGAGGTCAGGAGTTCGAGACCAACCTGGCCAACATGGCGAAAAACCATCTCTACTAAAAAATACCAAAAAAAAAAAAAAAAAAAAATAGCAGGGCATGGTGGTGGGCACCTGTAATCCCAACTACTCAGGAGGCTGAGACGCAAGAGTCATCTGAACCTGGGAGACGTAGGTTGCAGTGAGCTGAGATCGCACCACTGTACTCCAGCCTGGGCAACAGAGGGAGACTTCATCTCAAAAAATGAAAAAATTAAAAAAAAATAAAAACACTGACAAGGCACTAAGCCAGAGCACGGCCCCTTGCTTAAGGTGGGTGAGGTCTAAACTAAAGTGGTCAACACTGTGGAACTGGCATAGGAATAAAGAAAACAGATCAAGGGAACAAAAAAGAGGCCCCCAAACAAGTTGCATTTATCTGTGGAACACTGAGTATGATACTGGTGGATATTAAATGATTGTGAAAAACACTGTCTCTTTAATAAACAATACTGGGGAAACTGGTTAATCATTTGTCGGGAGGAATAAAATTAAGTTATTACCTACACTATACACACATACACAGACATACACACACAAATAAATTCCAGGTGGATTCAATGTCTAACGATTTTTTAAATTATATGAATGTCGCATTTAGTGAAAGCAGTCAGTTACTAAAGGACAAATACTAAATAAATTCCACTTGCATGAGTTACCTAGAGTAGTCAAATTCATGAAGACAGAAAGTGGCATGATGTCTGCCAGGGCCTGGGGGAAATGGGGACAAGGAGTTATTGTTTAATGAATACAGAGTTTCAGTTTTGTAAGATGAAAAGTGTTCTGGATTCAATTGTTACACATTGTATATATACATCAAAACATCATCACAATGTACCACTATAAATATGTACAATTATCATGTGTCAAAAAGATGTTTTTTGAAAAAGAGTTCCAGAAATGGATGGTGGTGACGGTTTTGCAGAACAATGTGAATGTCCTTAATGCCATTGAACTATACTTTTTTTTTTTTTTTGAGACCGAGTCTCGCTCTGTTGCCCAGGCTGGAGTGCAGTGGCACAATCTCGGCTGACTGCAGCCTCCACCTCCCAGGTTCAAGCAATTCTTTGCCTCAGCCTCCAGAGTAGCTGGGATTACAGGTGCCCTCCACCACTCCAGGCTAATTTTTGTATTTTTAGTAGAGATGGACTTTCACCATCTTAAAAATGATGAAGATGGCAAATTTCGCATTATATGTATTTTACCGCAATTTAAAAAATAATTTCTCAAAGTCGTATTTTTAAATGTTATATGATCATCAGAGAATATGAGATCCTACTTTTTCATAATCTTAGGGTGGGAAAGGGCTTTTTGTTGTCTTAAGTAAAACATAAAATACAGAATTCATAAAAGAAAAGGTTGACAGAGTTAAAGTCACAATTGCATTAAGATTGACAAGATTGCTAAGGAATGTTTTGATGACAGTGAAGAGAACGGGAGAATGAAGACAGACCCCTTGCTCGGGGAGGTGGAACTCCAGTTCAGGGCTTCCCAAACCTCAGCCATTCCTTTACCGCCTTTATGAGTTTTGCCTCTTCATTCAATACGTACCTTATCGTTTATCTGTTTTTCCTTTAAAGTCTTATTTTAATTAACTTAATTGGGGTGTACTTTACATACCATAAAACGTACCCATGTTAAGTGCACAATTCCACGAGTTTGGACAAACCTATATACCCGTGTAACCATCGAGGCCGTCGAGAGAGGCCTTTTACATCATCCCCAAAAAGCGCTTCTCAGCTCCTTTATCTCACTCCTCTCTCCTCATTCCAGGGTCCAGCAAACTATTGTCACTACATTTTGCCTTTTCTAAGAAGGTCATAAAAGTGGAATAATGGAGTGTGCAGTCTTTTTTTTCTAATTTCTCTCACTTAACATATACTTTTTTTTTTTTTTTTTTTTTTTTGAGACTGAGTCTTACTCTGTCACCCAGGCTGTAGTGCAGCGGTGCGATCTCAGCTCACTGCAACCTCCGCCTCCTAGGTTCAAGTGATTTTCCTGCGTCAGCCTCCTGAGTAGCTGGGATTACAGGCATGCACCACCATACCCAGCTAATTTTTGTATTTTCAGTAGAGATGGGGTTTCACCATGTTGGTCAAGCTGGTGTCGAACTCCTGACCTCATGATCTGCCCGCCTCAGCCTCCCAAAGTTAACATATACTTCTGAAATTCATCCATGTTTTGGTGGGCCTTCATATTTTGTTCTTTTCTATTATTGGGTAGTTCTCCATCATGGGGGTATGTCATAATTGCTTCATCTGTCCACCTGTTGATGGATATTTAAGGGGTTTCCAGTTTGGGGAATTTAAACCAATAAATTTATCATTTATAAATAATACTGCTATGAACATTTGCATGTGTCTTTATGTCGACATATGCTTTCACCTCTCTTGGGTAAACACCTAGGAGCGGAACAAATGTCAAGTGTAATTGTTGTTGTTATAATAATAGTGTAAATTGCTAGTACAAAAGGTGCTCCATGGACAAAGGAGATTATGAGTCATTCTGTCAACAAATGGCCATTGTCAAATAGCTACTGTAGGCCTGACACTGTCTTAGGCTCTGCCTCCCCAGTGGTGGAAAAGGAAAGACAGGTCTGCTCCTTCCCTTCATGAAGTTTCTACTCAGAGGGAGACAGAAAAAAAGACATGGAAACAATAGATCAGCTAATTTCAGTTCCCAGTAAGAGCTAGAAGAATGATCAACAAGAATAATTTGATACAAAGAAACGGTGTATATGTGGTTATATCAGCAAGGGTCTCCCTGAGGAACCTGAAGCTGAGACCTAAACAATAAAGAAGGATCAAAAGAGGCCTTGAAAAGACAAGGGTCACAGGGAGAAGGGTGGAGTGAGTTGAACTTTCCCCAAGCTGAAGGAACAGCATGTGCAAAGGCACTGAGTTCATAGGTTTGAGAAGCAGAATAGGTCAGAGGTGAAAGGTTAAGGGAAGACCTGATCATGCAGGGCCTGGAAAGTTCTCCTAGAAGCTTGTATTTTATTCTGGTTGGAACAGAAATCTTTTTCTTTTTCTTTTTCTTTTTCTTTTTTGAGACAGAATCTCTGTCGCCCAGGCTGGAGTGCAATGGCTTGATCTCAGCTCACTGCAAGCTCTGCCTCCTGGGTTCACGCCATTCTCCTGCCTCAGCCTCCCGAGTAGCTGGGACTACAGGCGCCTGCCACCACGCCCAGCCATTTTGTGTGTGTGTGTGTGTGTGTGTGTGTGTGTGTTTAGTAGAGAAGGGGTTTTACCCTGTTAGCCAAGATGGTCTCGATCTCCTGACCTCGTGATCCACCCACCTCAGCCTCCCAAAGTGTTGGGATTACAGGCGTGAGCCACCTGAAATCTTTTCCTTAAAGCCAGGGAGGGATGTGATTGGATTTGAGTTTCAGAAAGATCACTCTGTCTGCTGTGCAGAAGACAAACCACATTTGGAGATGAACCCAATTTGGAGGCTGCTGCAGGAATCCAGGCAAGAGATGTTTGTGGCTTAGACTTGGCTGGACACAGTGCAGATGGTGAGACGAGCACCTATACAGGACATATTTTGAAGGTAGAGGTGACAGACATGCTGATGGATTAGCTACAGAGTGTGAAGGAATGAGGGAATTGAGATGGGTCTTAGGTCTCTGGCTCCAGTAATTCGTGAACAAGATCCTGCAGCCAGAATCTGCATCCTCCATATAACTTTTTGTTCAGAGTTCCACATTCTGTCCCTCACCCAGAGTAGGAATTGGAGGAACTCCCTGTCCTAGTCCATACCAGTCGGTCAGCCTGTGCTCCGCCTCCCCCGTGTCCCATTAGATGAAAGGGAAAATGGCCCCATCAAACAGAGCAGATATGTGAATTAACAAATACCAGTGCCTCCGGTGCCCACAATAGCAAAAAGAGATCCAAGAAAACACTGATATTTATTTATCTTCTGTTTTCTTTCAGATCTAGCAATGTGACAATAACACGTGTCACTGTCAGCCCAGGCCCTGCTGGCAACACCTTGAAAACTACGCAGAGGTTTAGAAAATAAACAGTAGTCTCTCTGATTCCAGTGATAAAATACCAGTGTAAGGAGAGCCTCCTGAGATCCATAATCTGGAATTGTCAGGGGATAAGAATTGTCTGTCTTTTTGATAAAAGATGTCAGCTACCCTTCTGGGTTTTAAACAGAGAGAAATACTTCTGATTATGAGACTGGCTGTGTATCATGAAGTCTGTTGAAAGAATTCGTGTGTGCAATAAATGTGCTTGCCTTGCCCATCAATGTCCTTAAAATTTCCTTATCAGAAGGAAATTCAGCCAAATCAGAGGCACGAAAAGTACACAACTCTAGAGTGGCTTGTTTTTGTCTGGGAGCTTGCTTCGTGAAGGCTGTAGTTTCCTGATTACTATTCAGCTCAAAAAGCCTTCAAAGACCACTCCAGAATTGGCAATTATTATTTTTTTAAGGCTTAGGACTAATTAGCCTCATGAAAGACTGTTTTGTTGCTTGTGGTCTGTGGTTGTTATATGGCTTGTTTTGCCTTGAAAAAATGCTGCAATTGCTTTATTCTTTCTCAATTGAAATCCAACAGGGGAAAAAATAGCCCAATTACGAATCATCAGCAGACTGCCGCACACATGATAAGCCCCAAATAAATAAATATTTATCGAATGAGTGAATGAGTGACTGAATATTAAACAGCCTCACTGGCTAGGGCACACTAAAGATCCAAAATAATAATATAAATAGCCATCAATACCTGTTGATCAAGGCAAGCTAGAAGACTTAGTCTTATTAATACTGGTCAAACTCTCAATTGACCTTCAGAATATAGTGAAAGGTCAGTTATTCAATCCACAAACATCCATGGAGTGTTCGCTTTCCTCCAGTCTGCTTGCTAGGTGCTGGGGGTGCAGTAGGGAGCAGAATGCCACAGTCCCTGACCACCTGCAGCTCCTCCTCTAGTGGGGGAAGGCAGGCAAAATACAAGTACACAAACTAAAGAAAGAATTTAGGTTTAACTCAATACTGCAATTGAAGTTGACAGGAGTTAACCTACTCTGGTTAGGGAAGTCTGTGAGGCCACTCTGAGGAGGTGTCATTTAGTCTGGAGCCCTGGAGTATGAGAATGCATCAGCCAGTCAGGCTCCATGGCTCTTGCCTTTAATCCTAGCACTTTGAGAGGTGGAGGCGGGAATCTCACTTGAGGCCAGAAATTCAAGGTCAGCCTGGGCAACACAGAGAGACCTTGTCTCTACAAAAAATAGTAAAAATTAGCCAGGTGTGGTGGCACATGCCGGTAGTCCCAGTTACTCAAGAGGCTGAGGCAGGAGGATCACTTGAGTCCAGGAGTTAGAGGCTGCAGTGAGCTATGATTGTACCACTGCACTCCAGCCTGGACAACAGAGTGAGACCCTGTCTCTAAAAAAAAAATAAACAAGTAAATAAAAATAAATAAATAGATAAATAAATAAATAATGTTTTTTAAAAACAGAACACATCAGTCATGCGAGATTGTGGGTGTTTGTGGCATAGGAAGGAAATGATGCTCAGAATGGATTTGTTTCCTGAGGCTACTGGAAACTACCAGAAACTTTGTGGCTTAGACATGACAGAAATTTCTTCTCTTACGGTTTGGTAAGCCAGAAGCCCAAAATTAGTATCCCCAGCCTGAAATTACGGTGTCTTCAGGATCACACTCCATGGGAGGCTTTCCCTCCCTTGCTCCTCCAGCTTTGGTGGCTGCCAGCGTTCCTTGGCTTGTGACGGCATCGCTCCCGTTTCTGCCTCCATCTTTACTTCCTCATCTCCTCTGTGTGTGTGTCTTCTTCTGATCCCTCCTCAGAAGCACCTTGAATGTCTATTACTTCTGCCAACAGCCTGGTTGAGAGAATCTAGGGGTTTCTTTTTACCTCATTCACCTTAAAATTCTTCCTGTTTCTATCCATTCTTCAATTCCAAAGCCACTGCCACATTTTTCAGCTAATGTCACGGGGGCATCTCACTTCCTTTAGTGAGCTGAAAATCTCATCAATGAATAAGATATTTGTCATACAGGCAGGCTTGGCTATCTGGCTGGCTCAGGGGCCATTTCATCAGAGGTTATGGGATGTGTTCCTTCTTTGCACCAATTTCTTTTTTATCTTAACCATTTTGTTTGGCAATACACCTGCAACATACTCTATTATTCAATAGTTCAATATTGTATTTTTTTTTTTTTTTTTTTTGAGGTGGAGTCTTGCTCTGTCCCCAGACTTGAGTGCAGTGGCATGATCTCGGCCCACTGCAGCCTCCACCTCCTGGGTTCAAACGATTCTCCTGCCTCAGCCTCCCAAGTAGCTGGGACTACAGGCGCACACCACCATGCCCAGCTAATTTTTGTATTTTTACTAGAAACAGCATTTCACCATGTTGACCAGGATTGTCTCGATCTCCTGACCTCATGATCCGCCCACCTCGGCCTCCCAAAGTGCTGGGATTACAGGGGTGAGCCACTGCGCCTGGCCCAGTATTGTATTTTCTAGAACAAATAATGCTTACTATAATTTTATCTTTTCCGGCTAGCCCTGAGGTCATGAGGATAAACTTCTGTTATTGCAGGACAGCAAAACCCGGCCCAAAGACAACGGAGTGTGGTGCTGGTGACCACACACTAAACGTTCCCCCATGCTAGCTTTTGTGCCTAAAAGTCGAGGTCTTCCCCATATTGCTTGGCTCATTCACTTCTTTTGCACTTGGGTCTTCTCCTGGGCTCCAAGCCAGATTGCAACACCCAGAGTCTCAGCCTCTTGAGTTTCTGTGTTGGAAACATCCAGCCCTTGCTTGAAATTCTGCCATGAAAACAGGAGATTGGGCCGCTGTGATCTTTGCCAAACACAAATGGGTAGGTCGCCGCCCTCCCCGCATGTCCACTCTCCGCCCCACCCCCACATGCTTAAAATCATGTAATGGCTTCCCATTGCTTTTGTGATCAAGTCCGTCATTTTACATGGTGTTGGCGTCATCAACATGACCCAGCCTAGTGTGGTCAAAGCGGACCTCTGCAGACCCACCCCTGACTCTGTCCTCCAGCCACCCCTCATATCTTCACACCTCCTTAGTCCTTCATGTCTGCGATGCTCTCTTCTGCCATGGATCCTTTGCACTTGTGGTTCCCTCTGCCGGGAATGTTCTCTTCCTGTTGCTTCCTTGTCTGGTGAACTCTTCTCATGCTTCAGGTTTCAGCCCCAGTGTCCCCTTCCTGGGGAAGCCTTTTCTGACTTTGCTGACCAGGGTTTTTTGCCCTACAGGCTCCCAAAGCACTGGGTTGCTCTCCTCTCCAGTTCTCATGGCAGATGAACACATTTTGCCCTTGTTGATGTGCCGCTGTAACCGCCTCCCTGTCGCCTGGATCATTCGTTCCTGAGAGGCTGCATCTGTTCTATTCATTGCTGCGTCCCAGTACATTGGAGAGTGCCTGCTCCATACGGGCTGAATGAGTGGGTTAGTGAGTGAATGAATGACCTGCTAAAGTCCTAGATCACCAAAGAAAATAATGACCTCAGGTGGGGAACCATGGCTCATGCCTGTAATCCAGTACTTTGGGAGGCTGAAGCAGGTGGATCACTTGAGGTCAGGAATTAGAGAACAGCCTGGCCAACATGGTGAAACCCCGTCTCTACTAAAAATACAGATTAGCTGGGTGTGGTGGCAGGTGCCTGTAATCCCAACTACTCTGGAGGGCAAGGCAGCAGAATCGCTTGAACCCAGGAGGCAGAGCTTGCGATGAGCCGAGACTGTGCCACTGCACTCCAGCCTGG